>NC_134089.1:8151259-8451259 GCF_000715075.1 Nicotiana tabacum
GACAAAATGTTCTGGCCAAGAAGGTCAAATTTTGAAAGTGCAAAATTAGAAAAATGTGAGCACAACTTGGTTGGAAAACAAAAAAGAGTTTCTTTCCAATCTCATCCTCCTTCAAGAAAAACAGAGTTGTTTGAGTTGGTGCATTCAGATTTATGTGGTCCAATGAAGACAAAGACTTTGGGTGGTGCACTTTATTTTGCTACCTTTATTGATGATTGCTCAAGGAAACTTTGGGTCTACATCTTGAAGACTAAAGACCAAGTGTTAGGTGTCTTTAAGCAATTTCAGGATTCAATTGAAAGAGAAACAGGAAAGAAGCTTAAGTGTATTCGTACTGATAACGGTGGTGAATATTATGGACCGTTTGACGAATACTGCAAGCAACGGGGTATCAGACACCAGAAGACTCCTCCTAAGACTCCTTAGCTTAATGGTTTAGCAAAAGGAATGAACAGGACCTTGATGGAAATAGTAAGATATTTGCTTTCTGAAGCAAAGTTGCCGAATTCCTTTTGGGGTAAGGCTTTGTTAACCGCTGCACATGTTATTAATATATCCCCTGTGGTTGCTTTGCAATGTGATGTTCCAAACAGAGTTTGGTATGGCAGGGATGTTTCCTATGACCACTTGAAATTGTTTGGTTGCAAAGCTTTTGTACATGTTCCTAAAGTTGAGAGGTTATAATTAACTGCCAAGACAAGGCAGTGCATCTTCATTGGTTATGGCCTTGATGAGTTTGGTTACAGGCTATATGATCCAATTGATAAGAAGGTCGTGAGAAGCCGTGATGTTATCTTCGTGAAGGATAAAATCATTGAAGATATTAACAAAGCGGAGAAGCTAAAATCTCCAAGTTCTGAAGGTTTAGTTAATCTTGATCAAGTTCCTCATACAAATGCAGATGATGTTGGTGGGCTCAATGATGATGGTGATGCCCAGAACCATATTCCAGATCAATATATTGATGGTGATGGTGATAACAATGCTAATGTTGATGAGGTAGATGCTCATACTCATGAAGCTGTGGACGAGTTAGATATTACACTCAGGAGGTCTTCTAGACCTCGTACTTCTTCCTCATGTTATTCACCCAATGAGTATGTATTACTCAATAATGGGGGAAAACCTGAATGTTATGTGGAGGCCATAGAAGATGAGCTCAAGGATCAATGGATTGAAGCCATGCAAGATAAGATGAAATCTCTGAATGAGAATCATACTTATGACTTTGTGAAATTGCCTAAGGGCATGAGAGCTTTGAAGAACAAGTGGATGTTCAAAGTTAAAGCTGAAGAACATAGTTTGAAGCCCAGATACAAAGCTAGATTGGTTGTCAAGGGATTTGGTCAAAGAAAAGGTATTGACTTTGACGAAATATTTTCTCCTGTTGTGAAAATGTGCTCCATTCGGACAGTTCTTGGTTTGACTGCCAGTCTTGATTTGGAGATTGAGCAGATGGATGTGAAGACTAATTTTCTTCACGGTGACTTAGAAGAGGAGATTTATATGGAACAACCTAAGGGCTTCAAGGCAAAGGATAAGTAAAATCATGTATGCAAACTTAAGAAGAGTCTATATGGATTGAAGCAAGCTCCCAGACAGTGGTACAAGAAGTTTGATTCAGTTATGGGGGAGTAAGGCTACAAAAAGACTTCTTCAGATCACTGTGTGTTTGTACAAAGATTTTTTGATAATGATTTTATCATCCTCTTGCTATATGTGGATGATATGTTGACTAAGGTGGTACCAAGAGACAAGTTCGAGCTATGCAAAGAACTTGTCGGCATGCACTCAAACTAGAAAACAGTGTTACCTTCTCTAGATGAATGAGACTGGAGGGGGAGATTGATATGGTGTCCATCTCATTCAAATGATTTGGTAGCCAATTTTGTTGACTTGGTTTGGTTTGGTAGCCAACCTTGTTGAATTAGTATAATTTGGTAGCCAATTTTTTTGACTTGGTTTGGTTTGGTATCCAACCTTGTTGAATTAGTATAATTTGGTAGCCAATTTTATTAACTTGGTTTGGTTTGGTTACCAACATTGTTGAAATTGTGAAAACGGTGTGCAAATTGTCAAATATTATATGCTTTAGAGAGTGAGGTTTTGGCTATAAAAGGAGAGCTTTAACTCTCATTTCTACACACCAACAAAGAGAGAAAAGAAAGAGAGCAAGGTATTCCATAGGCTATAAGAAAATAGTTTGTGAAGAAAAATAGAGTGTGAGAAATATTGCAGTGAGGTGAAAAAACAAGAGTATTTTGCTTTTGAGGGTGTAATGGTATTAGGAGTATTCGTACTCGTTACTACACAGTGTAAAATTTCTCGCTATAGTGATATCAGTTGCTCTTCTTGGCCGTGTTTTTTTCCCTTATTCAGAAGGGTATCCACGTAACATCTTGGTGTCATTTTTGCTGCATTTTTATTCTTGCTGATTTAACTATTACTTAGTGGTCCGCTTTTATCATTAATACCGTGGATATTACTTTACGGGGTTTATTCCCAACAAATGAGTCTTGGTAAATTTGTTATTGAAATTCTACTCGGTGAGCTAACTTATTTGGCTTCCTTCTATCTAAGAATTCATAAAAGATTATCGTAAAAATGAAAGAAAAAGATGAAGTTTTTAAATAAAGAACCACAACAGTAATCTAGAATGCATAATAAACATATAATTAATTAACGCATTATTAGAATAGTACTTAAGAAATAATTATATTACTTCTTATTACTACATAATTAGATAAAGATTTCTGGATGCAATACTATATGTAAAGCTTTACTAAAAACTAATGAAATGTAAGTTCTTGCATGTATGTTAAGGCACCAGGAAAATTACCTTAAATGATAATTTATCACATGATCATTGAGAAATTGTGCTAAAGAAACATGAAAAATGCAATCGAAGATGATGTATCATACATCTCAAAAGGTAACAAAATAAAAATATTGCTATCAAATCATAAAATGAAAAATAAAAAAGCAAAAGAGGAAAGGTAATGAAACAGAAAATGAAAGTAAGTTTAAAAAATTGATAGAAACGGCACCACAAACAGGTTTAAAAATTTTATGGTGCATGTTTCATGGATTTCATAAAACTTCCTTTTATTATTTGAATTATCAAGTAATTTTTACACAGAAGCATAACAAGGTAAAATATCCTTAATAAACTATAGAATTAGCAAAACACTAATAAAAGTATCTGAAAAAGAAATAAATTTACCTGAATTTGCTCTTATATTTTGTTTTGTGTTTTGCAGACAATGAAAAGATATGCCAAATTTGAAGAACTATTTTTATTAAAATGGTAATGTCTTGACAGGAGGAACAATTGCTTAATTGACTTAGTTCTCTATTTTTTATACTTGAACATGATTTAACTTAACAAATAAATAAATGATGAAAAATGGTTGATGTAAATTGTATAGAGTTACTTCAGCTTCCCCAGTAATATTAGTTTAAAGTTTGTAATTATTGTTGGAAGTTAACTCCAAAACATTAAATAGGCATTCTAAAGGTTGCAGTAAGTATTGGAATAGGAAAGGAATTCCAACACCTTGAATAGGGTATAATAAGTGAGAATTGCAGCCGGCCATGTATGGATTTATTTATCTTATTTTATTTTAATATAATATTATAATTAATTGAAAGGTAAATTTACTTTTTTGTACTAAAAATATAAAAGTAAGTGTTTAATTGAAGGGTAAATTAGTCGCTTAACTTTTAATGGGTAGTTTAGTAATTCAACTTTATCTTTGAGGCTTCCCACTTATAATATAGTATGATATGATATGATGATATAATATGATAAGTGCAAATGATGTGATACTATGTTAACTAGTAGAAGTATAAAGATCGATTTATCTTGCCCAAAAAATGTGTATCCCATTATTGGTCACTCTTCAGGAAAATAATTTATTGCTAGCTAATATTTTTGTTATTCCATTTCCGAATAAATTTCTTCAATTTCAACGTCATTTTACTTGTAATATTTTTGTAATTAAAACTACTCCATCTATCAGATGAGGCGGAGCCAGAATTTGAAGCTTATGGATTCGGTGATTCTAATCCTTTTAAGTTACTGAGTTATAAATTAATAATTTGTATATATTCAATGAATTTGTTAAGACAAATACATGGATTGGACCAAAACGACTGGGTTCGGCCGAATCCGTACTCAGTGAGCTAGCTCTGCCCCTGCCGACCATAAATTCCAATTTAATGTGAGAGTATTACTGTAGTACGTCCTTTATATCGTGTTCACTATTTTAGCTTAACAAACAGACATACAGCCTGTTTGGCCAAGCTTCTTTTTGGGCTAAAAGTGCTTTTTTTGGCCAAAAGTACTTTTGGCCAAAAATTGAGGTGTTTGGCCAAGCTTTTGGAAGGAAAAAAAGTGCTTTTGAGGAGAAGCAGAAGCAGTTTTGGAGAAGCAGAAAAAAGTAGTTTCTCTCCAAAAGCACTTTTTTGAGAAGCACTTTTGAGAAAAATATACTTAGAAGCAGTTTTTTAAAGTTTGGTCAAACACTAATTGCTGCTCAGAAGTGCTTTTCAAACTAATTAGCCAAACACAAACTGATGATATGGTGTCCATCTCATTCAAATGATTTGGTAGCCAATTTTGTTGACTTGGTTTGGTTTGGTAGCCAACCTTGTTGAATTAGTATAATTTGGTAGCCAATTTTATTGACTTGGTTAGGTTTGGTAGCCAACCTTGTTGAAATTGTGAAAAGGTTGTGCAAATTGTCAAATATTGTAAGCTTTAGAGAGTGAGGTTTTGGCTATAAAAGAGAGCTTTAACTCTCATTTCTACACACCAACAAAGAGAGAAAAGAGAGAGAGCAAGGTATTCCATAGACTATAAGAAAATAGTCTGTGAAGAAAAATATAGTATGAGAGATATTGTAATGAGGTGAAAAAGCAAAAGAGTGTTTATTTCTTTTGAGGGTGTAGTGGTCTTAGGAGTATTCGTACTCGCTAGTACACAGTATAAAATCCTCGATATAGTGATATCAGTTGCTCTTCTTGGCCATGGTTTTTCCCTTATTCAGAAGGGTTTTCACTTAAAATCTTGGTGTCATTTTTGCTGCATTTTTTACTCTTGTTGATTTAACCATAACTTAGTGGTCCATGTTTATCACTGATACTGTGAATATTATTTTTACGGGGTTTATTCCCAACAAGTGGTATCAGAGCCAATGTTCTGTCTGAGTATGCTCTGTGGTAGCAGCACAGTCTGAACTTCCACATCAAAAAAGAATTACTTTGATCTCCTAATAAATAGTATTTGTATTTGTGATAAACAATGGAATCTAACACTAGTAGAATGGTTACTTTGAATGGCACAAACTATGTCATTTGGAAGGGCAAAATGCAAGATTTGCTCCATGTCAAGTATTTTCATCAACCTGTCTTCGCCACTATAAAGCCTGATAATAAATCAGATGAAGAGTGAAATCTGTTATACAGGAAGGTTTGCGGCTTTATTAGACAGTGGGTTGACGATAATGTTTTGAACCATATTACTAGGGAGACACATGCTCGGACCCCATGGGAGTACCTTGAAAGTTTGTATGCTCGGAAAACTAGAAACAACAAGATGTTTCTGATAAAGCAGATGTTGGATTTAAAATACCATGATGGTTCCGCAATGACAGATCATCTGAATAATTTTCAGGGGATCATGAATCAGTTATCTGCTATGGGCATTAAATTTGATGAAGAAATTCAAGGCCTGTTTCTACTTGGTTCCCTACCAGATTCTTGGGAAATTCTTAGAACTTCATTATCAAATTCTACTCCGGATGTTGTGATATCCATGGATCTTACCAAGAGCAGCCTTTTAAATGAAGAGATGAGAAGAAAATTTCAAGGTTCCTCCTCATCAGATGTCTTGGTGACTGATTCTAAGGGGAGAAGCAAGAATCGGGGTTCTCAAAATAGAGAACATAATATAAACAAATCCAGAAGTAGACTTAAAGATATTGAGTGCTATCATTGCGGGAAGAAAGGGCACACAAAGAAGTTCTGCCGGATTTTGAAAAAGGAGAATAGAGACAAGGAAGAACAGAAAGAAAATGGCAATCGTGTGGCCACCGTCACTACAGAAGATCTTGTTATCGTCCTTGATGCGGATATGATAAATATTGCTTGTAATGAGTCAAGCTGGGTTGTGGACAGTGGTGCCGCATCTCATGTGACATCAAGGAAGGAATTTTTCTCATCCTATACTCAGGGTGACTTTGGAACTTTGAGTATAGGTAATGAGACTGTATCTAGGGTGGCTGGTGTTGGAACGATTTGTTTGGAAACTAGTATTGGAACTAAACTAGTTTTAAACAATGTAAAGCATGCACCTGATGTTCGTTTGCACTTGATCTCTGTTGGTGTTTTGGATGATGAGGGATATGTCGGTACCAATGGTGCTGGAAAGCGGAAGCTCACTAAGGGCTCCATGATTGTGGCTCGTGGGGAAAAGTGTCATGGTCTATACTGGACTATGGCCTCTACCTGTGTTTATATAGTGAATGTCGTTGAAAGCCATAACTCTTCAACGTTATGGCATAAGAGGCTTAGCCACATTAGCGAGAAAGGACTAAATGTTCTGGCCAAGAAGAAATTATTGTCAAATTTTGAAAGTGTAAAATTAGAAAAATATGAGCATTGCTTGGCTGGAAAATAAAAAAAAGTTTCTTTCCAATCTCATCCTCCTTCAAAAAAGACAGAGTTGCTTGAGTTGGTGCATTCAAACTTATGTGGTCCAATGAAGACAAGGACTTTGGGTGGTGCACTTTATTTTGCTACCTTTATTGATGATTGCTCAAGGAAACTTTGGGTTTACATCTTGAAGACTAAAGACCAAGTGTTGCGTGTCTTTAAGCAGTTTCAGGCTTCAGTTGAAAGAGAAACTGGAAAGAAACTGATGTGTATTCGTACTAATAATGGTGGTGAATATTGTGGACTGTTTGACGAATACTGCAAGCAACAGGGTATCAGACACCAGAAGACTCCTCCTAAGACTCCTTAGCTTAATGGTGTAGTAGAAAATATGAACATGACCTTGATGGAAAGAGTCAGATGTTTGCTTTCTGAAGCAAAGTTGCCGAATTCCTTTTAGGGTGAGGCTTTGTTGACCGTCGTATATGTTATTAATCTATCCCCTACAGTTGCTTTGCAAAGTTATGTTCCAAACAAAGTTTGGTATGGCAAGGATGTTTCTTCTGACCACTTGAAAGTGTTTGGTTGCAAAGATTTTGTACATGTGCCTAAAGATGAGAGGTCAAAATTAACTACCAAGACAAGGCAGTGCATCTTCATTGGTTATGGCCTTGATGAGTTTGGTTACAGGATATATGATCCAATTGAGAAGAAGGTCGTGATAAGCCGTGATGTTATCTTCGTGGAGGATCAAACCATTGAGATATTAACAAAGCGCAAAAGCTAAAATCTCCAAATTCTGAAGGTTTAGTTAATCTTGATCAAGTTCCTCATACAAATGCGGATGACGTTGGTGGGCTCAATGATGATGGTGATGCCCAGAACCATAATCCAAATCAGCATATTGATGGTGATAACAATGCTAATGTTGATGAGGTAGGTGTTCCTACTCACGAAGTTGTGGACGAGCTAGATATTCCACTCAGGAGGTCCTCTAGACCTCGTACTCCTTCCTCCCGTTATTCACCCAATAAGTATGTATTACTCACTGATGGGGGAGAACCTGAATGTTATGCGGAGGCCATAAATGATGAGCACAAGGATCAATGGATTAAAGCCATGCAAGATGAGATTAAATCTCTGCATGAGAACCATACTTATGAGTCTGTGAAATTACCTAAGGGCATGAGAGCTTTAAAGAACAAGTGGGTGTTCAAAGTTAAAGCTGAAGAACATAGTTTGAAGCCGAGATACAAAGCTAGATTGGTTGTCAAGGGATTTGGTCAAAGGAAAGATATTGAGTTTGATGAAATATTTTCTCCTGTCGTGAAAATGTCCTCCATTCGGACAGTTCTTGGTTTGACTGCCAGTCTTGATTTGGAGATTAAGCAGATGGATGTGAAGACTGCTTTTCTTCACGGTGACTTAGAAGAGGAGATTTATATGGAACAACCTGAGGGCTTCAAGGCAAAGGGTAAGGAAAATCTTGTATGCAAACTTAAGAAGAGCCTATATGGATTGAAGCAAGCTCCCAGACAATGGTACAAGAAGTTTGAGTCTAATATGGGGGAGCAAGGCTACAAGAAGACTTCTTCAAATCACTGTTTGTTTGTACAAAGATTTTCTGATGATGATTTTATCATCCTCTTGCTATATGTGGATGATATGTTGACCAAGGTGGTACCAAGTGACAAGTTCGAAGTATGCAAAGAACTTGTCGGCATGCACTCAGACTAGAAGACAGTGCTACCTCCTCTAGATGAATGAGACTGGAGGGGGAGATTGATATGGTGTCCATCTCATTCAAATGATTTGGTAGCCAATTTTGTTGACTTGGTTTGGTTTGGTAGCCAACCTTGTTGAATTTGTATAATTTGGTAGCCAATTTTATTGACTTGGTTTGGTTTGGTAGCCAACCTTGTTGAAATTGTGAAAAGGGTGTGTAAATTGTCAAATATTGTAGGCTTTAGAGAGTGAGGTTTTGGCTATAAAAGGAGAGCTTTAACTCTCATTTCTATACACCAACAAAGAGAGAAAAGAGAGAGAGAAAGGTATTCCATAGACTATAAGAAAATAGTCTATGAAGAAAAATAGAGTGTGAGAGATATTGTAGTGAGTTGAAAAAGTAAAAGAGTGTTTATTTCTTTTGAGGGTGTAGTGGTCTTAGGAGTATTCGTACTCGTTACTACACAGTGTAAAATCCTCGCTATAGTGATATCAGTTGCTCTTCTTGGCCGTGGTTTTTCCCTTATTCAGAAGGGTTTCCACGTAAAATCTTGGTGTCATTTTGCTGCATTTTTTACTCTTGCTGATTTAACCATAACTTAGTGGTCCGCGTTTATCACTAATACCGTGAATATTATTTTTACGGGGTTTATTCCCAACAACTGTTTCTCACCAAAAGTACTTTTGAGAAAAGCACTTTTGAAAAAAAAGCACTCCTCAAAATAAGCTGATTTTTACAGCTTGGCCAAACGGGCTATTAGTCCAACGTATCAAGATTCAAGCATAATTTGTTTAATTTTTTCTTCAAGCATAATTCGAATGACGCAAATCCATTCATCAAACCTTTTCTTTTTAGTTAGCTATAACATTTTTGCTTAGTAGTAAAATTTTACTAGACGAGAGAAAAAAGAGTTTGATTTCCTTTTAGTTTTTAATTTCCATTTTCCTGCCACAACCTTTAAGCCATCTTCACCTTCGTACCAAAGGACAGCCTAGTACACAAAATATTTCGTGTTTGTGCAAGTTCTAAGGAAGGGTCGCACTCAAGGAATGTGATGTACCCTACATAAGACAAAGAGAAACACACACACACCCAAAAACCCCTACCCCTCCGGGCAAAAAGAAAGGAAAACTTTTGGTTTGTTTATATCTATTTTATGTATAAAAGGTATCCGATTCGAGATTACTAAGACAATTATCGAACGGCTTTTTTTTATGTATGGAACGTGTACAACATGCAGTACGTGATTAGAAGAGTACTTAATTAGTTTGGTTGAACTTCATAATTTTAGCCCAAAGAGCTGCTGGAGTTTCCTATTTTTGTGACTTCAAACGTGAATTTTCGTAATTCGATCGCGTATGTCTGAAATTTTAAAAGTGGTTAAACTTTTGTAGGTCCAAGTGACATGTAGTTTCAACCAGGCTCTCACTTACAATCTGCTAATCTTTTGGGGATTTTTACACATGTACTTCTTTTTTTAAAATTATTCTCATAAATAATATTTTATTTGTTCCAATTTGTTTGATATAGTTCCAACTTCAGAGAGTTTAACCACTGACTGACTTGAGAAGTCCATACTCCATTGCAACCTAGTATTTTTATCCAAAACATGGATCTATCGATAAAAATACAAAACTAAGAAGATTCAACCTAAAAATATTTTATTACTTTCATTGAATTAAAGTTCCAAAAGGGAAAAACTAATCATAGGAAATAAATCCGAATTGAATTCGGCGACATAACTCGTCCAATGTTTGATGGGTCGAGATTGATTAGATTAATTTGAGCTAAACAATAAGTTATAACCAATTTATCCAATCTACTAAACTAGAATCATAAAAAGAAATAAAAATAATTAAACTAGAATCATAAGCTCTCCTTCTCATGTTCACCTCAGCCAAATAAAAAAGGGTTGACTAAGAACGTGAGAGTCACTCATGATTTACTTTTTTTCATGTGATTTTATTATTTTTATTTTTTAGGTATGGATAATCCCAATTATAATCAAAGTAATATTATTATAGTGCTGAATCAGAAAATTAAATTTAAAAAAAAAAAGCTCTTTCCAAGCCAAATATCTTAGATACATTATTTTCCTCTAAAAATTTATAACAATTCATGTTAGGTATGATATTACATTATTACTAGACAACAAAGAAGCCTAATTAGGTGTAATGCGAAATTATGGTTTGCACGTCATAGGTAGTGACCTTCCATTACATACCTCTTAATCAAAAACACTTCAACATTTCTATAAATTCATGAACATGTTTTCTTCTAGTTATAGCAATTAATTAGCCCAATTAATTTTTTGACAAATATTCTTGAAAGAAATGAAGATGAAGGCTGTTAATTTCATGGTGGCTGCAGCTTCATTAATTGTGGTGTTTTCTAATTTCATGAACGTTGCACAAGCCTTTGAAGGAATGGATGTAATACATGTTGCTGGCAAAGTTCTTTGTCAAGATTGTACTCAGGGTTGGAATGAATGGGTTGATGGTGCCAAACCCATCAAAGGTATGTAATTTACAGTTTTACACTGATAAAATCCATAATTTAGACGTTGTGGGTTCTGAATTGAGAGAGTAGGTCCTAAAATGTATGTCCAACTCTATCTATACTTGTTTTAACACATATATATGTAATGCTCAATCCCGAAACACTCGTTCTAACGAACTCACAAATCAATTGGTTGAATCCGCCATTGTAATTTACCATAAACTTCTCCATAATGATGAAGTTTGTGACTAGTTGCAGAGCTAGAAATTTTATTAGGAGAATTAAAATATGAAGAAATAAAAAAGAATCCAACTCCTCTTCGTTATTGAGCAAACTAAATAGTGTAATTTTCTGACGAAAGGGTGTAAGTTGACACCCCTTCACCTAAGGTTGCTCGACCACTTCTTGTGACGCTCGCGGGTGAAAATTATCTAAACTGGGGTTTAAAGAATGTTTTGCAACAAAGTTAGGGAGTGCCAAATGTATATATATTCCTTTAGCAAATGGTTTAGAAAGGCTTTTTTAAAAAAGATTCGAAAATAATATGATGGTCGTATCTATATAAAATAGGTTCTTACTTCTACGTACCTTAGCAAAGGTTTTACAAGGTAACTAGGTTTACAAATGAGGTACATTTCACGCAGAGGCAAATCAAGAATGTGTTATACAACTCTAGTTGAAGTCACTAATTTTTTGCTCGAACCATAGTATACATATGCAAAAATATTTAAAATGCATATAAATAGAGTCAATGTTGGCAAAAGCAAAATGCGTTAAAAAGCGTTCCAAGTCCATCGGGGCTTTAAGCAAAAAGCACTATTAAAGAGTGAATTTTAGTGCAAAAAGGCGCAATGAAAAGAAAAAAAAAACATATATATGTAATACAAGAAATAAGCAACAATTTCATTCATAATGATTTTCTTTATAAATAATAGTATTTTTTTTGTCAATCATATTTATTGTTTTATACTGCTCTATTCAAAATAGAACTTATGGGCAATGAGACACACATATTAGTGTCTTACCCAATTATGTCTCAAATGAGTCTTTGATAACAACTACAAACAACAACAACAACCCAGTATAATCCCACTTAGTGGGGTCTGGGGAGGGTAGTGTGTACGCAGACCTTACCCCTACCCTAGGGTAGAGAGACTGTTTCCAAATAGACCCTAGGGTAGAGAGACTGTTTCCAAATAGACCCTGGCATCCTTCCCTCCAAGAACTTCCCACCTTACTCTTGGGGAGACTCGAACTCACAATCTCTCGGTTGGAAGTGGGGGTTTCTTACCATTAGAGCAACCCCTCTTGTCTTTTTTGATAACAACTACATATAGAGTAAAACTACATTTATTTTGAACTCATTGATTCTAAATCGTGAATTCGCTTCTAATCTCATGCAGGTAGTATAGTATCACTTACATGCCTAGATGAGAGGAGAAGAGTAATGTATTATGGAAGTGACCTTACAGATGAAGCTGGAAAATTTGACTTGATTACAAACACAACTTGTTATGGCAAAACCATTAAACCTCAAAATTGCTTTTTGAGATTGGTTTCTTCACCTGATCCTGTTTGTAACATTGCCACTGACTTCGCCGGAGGAAAGTCCGGTATAAAACTCCACCGTCCGACGGTGATTTACAGGGATTTGCTCAAATATGTACTTGGTACTTTCTATTACACAACTCCTATGTGTGATGAACCTGATACTAATGATGATGATAATTTGGAGTCTGATGATGAAGGCAAAGGAAACAACTATTAATAAACTTAAGTTCTTGATTTTTCCCCCCTTTTCTTTTCATTTTAATGTTTGTTTTTTTATCATTGCAAATGGTAAATGGCAATATATCTATTTTGGATGAATTGACATTTTTCTTTTGTACTAATTTCTTGTAAAAGACACATTTTGAATTGTTGATTAACAGATATTAGAGGTATGTCTTTTATTAACACATTCTGTCGTTGTCTGTGTTACTGCTCCCTTTTGCATCTTCCGTGCCTCTTTATTTTCATAAGGTAGGGTAAAGTCTGCGTACGCACTATCCTCCTCAGATTACACGGGTGGAATTTTCCTGAGTTTGTTAGGTATGTCTTTTGCCAAATTTTCTGTTTTCAACTTCATTCCTTCTCATCAGTAATGAAGTTGATATATTGGGATCACTTAAGTGGATAAAACCCAATCTAGCTTTGTCCATAATTAGATCAAAGTTGAACATTAAGAGGTTGTATTTCCCTAATTAGAAATTTAGATAAGTTAGTATTGATCCTAAAACATCCAGATTTATTCATGACTCACGATTAGCAGGCCGGCCCACGTTGAAAGTACTGAATCCACGACAATTGCTCCATTGCTGGCCCATTTTTGCGCATGCAATACTAATTCATTGTACAGAAGGAGAAACAAAAAAGAAAATACATAATATATACTAATATATTGTAATATAGAATTAACCCAAATAGCTGTCTACCTTGCCATTTAAATTAAAAATAGCTGGTGAATGTATAATATATACATAATTTATGTATTACATATGTATAATTGTGTAAAATTAATGTATAATCTATATATGTGGCTAGAACAAAGTAAACAACTAATATGGCTGGCTATTCATGTAAAGATCCCAACAAAAAAAGGACATTTGAAGAACACAAATGTATTGTTCCAATTCGATGTTGCGCTCACATATTATTTTATCCACGCTCTAGTTGATGTAAAAATAGCACGGGTTAGCCAGTTTTCGGATTGACCATTCAAAAGTAGCCATCGTTTGCAAAGTCAATGAAAAATAGCCACTATTTTGCTGCAACACGAAAAGTTCCAGCATGATATACTGGAGATTGATGCACCTGTGTATGAACTTCCAGCATATTATGTTGGAACTCCAACACGCGGAAAGTTCCAGTATATTATGCTGGACCGGTATATTATACTGGAACTCCAGTATATTATGCTGGAGTATTTTTCGGATTTTGAACAGTGTTTTCGTTCAAATTTATCTTTACATGAAAAGTGACTAAATTTTAATTACTTTTAATATTGTGGTTATTTTTTAATGACCACTTGTAAATCTGGCTATTTTTTTTACAGTTCTCGACATTTGAGCTAGTGAAGTTGAGATCTTCAGTGTCTTTTTTTGGTGGAATCCTAATTAGATTTCTTACTTATTCCGGCTTTTAAAACAGTTGGCTGGTAAGCAAAAAATAATTGCAACCGCTATTATCCAATATAAAAAAGTGTATAAATATTAATTATGTATAATATTTGTATATAAAATATATATTATACATTAATATACAAAAAATAATCTCAGCTATTATTTTAGATGTCGGCTATAAAAATTCCTACTTTTTTATATGTTTATATTTGCCCCAAAAAATTGGTGTATAAGTAATGCGGGAAAGCATTTCAAGATTCAAGCTAACATCCCTCGTTAAAGCTATGGAATAGACTATTCAACTACAGTGTGTGACAGACCACCTTTAATTTTAAAATTATTAAATGACACAATTTGGTATTTTTTCAAAAGTTTACTTAGCACGATTACTAGTCTATGGAATATATTATTCTAATAACATGTAATACTAAATATATGCACTAAATTAAGCTACTTAATATATAGTAATAGCATGCAACTCCTTTTAAAAAAATTTATTAGAATAACTTGCTATTACATGTTATACTACATTTGGAGGTGTCTAGTTCTTTTTGCACTATCAGTAAATATAACCTAAATCCTACTCCTTTAATATCCAATAATTAGTCGTTTGGCATGCTGAATTTGTTACAAAAATATTTGACGTTTTAGGAAAATAAGAAATTATGTTTGCTATCCTATCCTTACTCCTGGATGTAGTGTATTGTTAATTGTAGGGATTTTTTCATAAAGCACCATTTTTTTGGTCTAATTAGCCATTTATAGATACTTTTTGCTATATTACGTGTTATAAATACCTTTTATGTTTTTACACAATGTATTTCATGTATTTAAGTTGTTGTATTCATTAATACAACCAAAAATATAGGCGTAAAATCTGGAATTTCAACTAAGTTTGACATGTATATAGCTGTATTCAAGAGACATTAACATTAAATACAGTAACGTATCTGCGCTAAAAACGGAAGAAAATAAAATCACATGATATTCTCCTAATTTAACTCAACGAACTAAAACGATCCCTCATTAATCTGTATTTGAAAGATACATAATAAAGATTATAGCTGAATAAAGAGAAATACATATGAATAATACAGTTGAATACAACAAAATACACCTTAATTCATCTGAATAAAACACTTGAATACAACAAAAATACAATTGAATACAGCTGAATAAACTCTTGAATGCAACAAAATACAACTAACTTTTGCTGAATAAAATAGTTAAATACAACTGGTTAAACCTGAATACAAGTGAATACAGCTGAAGAATACATTCGAATACAACTGAATACAAATAGGCGATTTGAGCGATCTAGATAAAGAAATAGCCCTATGGCTTCGCCGGCCGGCGGCCAGCCATTAATTCCGGCTGGTCAGCCATGAGGCAAATTCCTTGTTTTTTTCCCTTTTCACATTACACTTACAAGTAAAAACTCAATCCTCAAGCTTGAACTCAACGAGAAAGTTGCTACCAATTCCAGTCAAGTAGTGGAACAAAGCCAACAGAAGCTATGGTGAGAAGAATAAATCAATAGCTACTCCAATTACAAATGGGGTTTTGGTTATGTTCTTTCTTGACTCCAGCAGTGAATTGGGTCTCCGCTCAAAACCTCCACAAATACGGTTAGTAATTCCAATCTGTATTTCTTATCGAATATGCACATAGATAACGTTGGTGACGCGGAGCAGAAAATTGAGAATTTGGCTGGGAGAAGAATTAAGAAACTAGGGTTTGTGGGAGAAGAGAGTCTGGTTGTATGCAAATAGAGAGAGATTGTATTGGGGTTTGCAGATACGCGGTAATTATGTGAGAGAAAATACAAAACGGGAGAGAGAAAAATAATATTTAGCATATATGGTGCCTTAATTGTAGGATGTAACTATATTTAAATTTTTTGCAATAAAGGATAAAAGGTATTTATAGGATGTAATATTTTAAAATGGTATTTATTTAAAATATATAGGGTACTAAGGTTTTCTATAGGGTGTAAAAATTCCTTAATTGTATTAGATGAGATGTACGTAATTAGTGGGCTTTTGGACATAAAAATTGTAAAATTCCAAAAAAAAAAAAATGAAAAATTTTCAAGTGAAAACGGTTTTGAAAGTTAGAGTTGCGTTTAGCCATAAATATAATTTTGAGTTGTTTTTGAAGTTTTGTGAGTGACATGAGTGAAAATTTTGAAAAAACTGTTTTTTGTAGTTTTTCAAATTTTTGAAAATTTTCAAAATTCATCTTCAAGTGAAAATTGAAAATTTTATGGCCAAACACTAATTCCGAAAAAAGGTAAAAAAAAATTCAAAAATAACTGACAAAATTCTTATGTCCAAACGAGCTCTAAGAAAAATATTCTTATTTTTTTTTAATAGTACCATTCCGGTTGCACAGAAAGTTGTTGCTGAGAATAAGATCCACAAGCTTCTTTATAACGAACACAATCTTCAAAAAGAAAAGGGGGTGAAGTGTTAAGTTGGGCAAACTGTTGCGATATACAAAGGCGGATTTAGAATTTTAAGTATATGGATTCCTACAACGAACCAACGAATTAGATTCTGAACTAAATATTCTTATATATTTAATGAACTTTTTAATATAAATACAAAGTCTGAACTTTAACAGTTGCATTAGATCCGCCCGGCCGACACCAAACAAAAGCAAAAGGGAAACATGTCTCAACGGATAAATACAAGTCATAAGGTGCAACATGGAGTCATAATAATTTGCTAATCTTTCCTTGATTTGTTTTCTATATTATGAGTACAATAAACTCTTTATCAAATCCTGGTTTATGCAGAATTGTGGGACAAGAAAGCACTTTTTTCAACAATTGGAGTGTGCTTCACATGAAGAAATTGAACGTGGACCCTGGTTTTCAACTAGGGTATGATGAATGGAATAAAGTTTGTTTTTCGAAACGTTAGATTATCAGTGATTAACCATAAAGAAAAAGGCCCAGAAAAAAAGAAAAAAAAAGTTTGAACAAAAGATTGAGGTAGGGTTGTTTATCGGACAGATCGGTTAGATATTTACATTTAATAATTCGGTTTATCGATTATCAATATAGGGGTGGATTTTAAAATATTGAATTAAAATTTAATATTTTAATGCAAGCATTAATAGCTTTTTTCACGGCTCGAACATGCTGACCTATAAGTTACGTATAATAACTAGAGACATACTCAGAAATTTCTTGAAAAATTGAAGATGGTACGTACTATAATAATAAGGATATCTTTTCTTTGTTTGGTCCTTCTATGAATCTATGTAAACCTTTCTCTAAACCCAATTTGTTGGCAAATTAACAGACTTTAAAACAGAAGCATGTGGATTAGTGAGATCAACTTTGCCAACTCATAAAATCAAACCTAACTCAAAAATGCCAGAAAACAAGTACTTTAATTTTATGAATCATGGAAAAGTTGGTGGGGGAATATGAAATAAGATATACGTGATTTTATTAGGTTAATATGTAGATACATTTTTAGCTAGATTTTATTCAAGAACTACAAACCAGCTAAAGGAAAGACATGCACAATTTTATTTTCTGTTTTTCAATTTGATACAAATTAATATAAAATGATGGTGTGACTTTTCCAAATTTTAACTTTTAATTGATCAAATTAATTAACATAAAAACCAATTTGTTTCTCTTTTAAGTAAATATGGAATATATAATATTATTGCTGAAGAATTACCAACAAGCTGGTTTGCCCGAGAGGTTAAGGGGGAAGACTTAAGATCTTCTGCACATAAGTGCGCATGGGTTCGAACCCCATAGCCAGCACCACCACCTTATTTTTGATAAATATAGTAATATATTTCTGTCTAACCAAATTTGGAAATGGGATTATTCTATTTAAATTTTTCAGAGTTGCCACTTGGAATAATTTATTTGGTATCCCAAATCACCGGTTTATTTTAAATCCCTAGTAAAGAAAATTATCGATTTTATTTAAAAGTCTGCGAACCAGAAATTCTAGATAAGGAATTTTGTTAACACCGGAGAAGGTGTTAGGCATTTCCGGGTTCCGTGGTTCTAGTACGGTCGCTTAGCGATTTATACTTGGCTTAAGTTATCTAATTACTTATTTTTAGAACCTATGTGCATCTACCCCTTTAACCACATTTAATTACTCGATTATTCGTAATTAAGAAATTATCTCAAAACGAGTCACTCGTACGTGTACTCATTTTGTTGGCGCGTCAAGAATCATGTCACGCGTATGTGTCCACAATTCCTAACACTTAGCTTATTCAAAAAAAGGTTTGGTTAAAATTGCGCGAACTCATACTTTGAATTTATTTTTAGAAAATCGTAATTATGTCACGCGAACGTATACACAATCACGATAATAAATTAATTAAGGGCGAACATAAAGCATTTAGCGTATTTGGATTATCCTGATATCAACAACCAAATCGTTAATTATTGAAGAAATTGGGCTTAGGATATGGAGTTAACATATTTGGCTTTTCTTACATGCTATTTCAGGCTAAGTATCGAATGGCCTAATCTATATATTATTAAAAGGAGTGGAAAAAGTCATCTTCTTAAGCCAAGTGGCAGCCTAGAAAAAAGACACTTGGCATAATTAGTTATTTAGTTAATAATTAGCTATTGGTTATTGTTTTTGAATTTAAATATCTATAAAAAATGAATTTAAATAACTATAAAAAAATGAAAATAAGAAAAAAAATTAACAATTTAAATTGGGGAGTAGTTTCTTCCTAATATATATATATTAATTCACTCATAGATTTTCTTCTAAATTACCTAGAAATATGGAGGTAAAAAATTAATTAAAAAACTATAATTGGGAAAAAATAAAAATATATAAAAACGTAAATTGAGATAACCTATGACTATTTATACTTTGAAGTAAGTTAAAATATAAAATAAAACTAAAATTTACTTATGCTATTAAAGATTTATTGACTTCAAAAATTAAAATATTCAAGCAGTAAAATAAGATCTTACATAAAGTATACAATTATTTATAAGATAAGAAAAAACTTAAATATTTGTATCTTCTATATATATTATATTAAAAGGAAGGTAGTGAGGCATGACATTAAGCCAAGGGGCATAAGTACCCATTCAAATCGGGGAATAGTTTCAAGTTGGAGTTTTAAAATAATTAAAATAAAAAAAGATATCTTATAAATATATAAGAAAATATAAATAAAGCTATAAAAAACTAAAAAAAAAAACAGAAGAAAAACTACCCATTCAAATCGGGGAATAGTTTCAAGTTGGAGTTTTAAAATAATTAAAATAAAAAAAGATATCTTATAAATATATAAGAAAATATAAATATATAAGAAAATAACTACCCATTCAAATTGGTAGTTATTTTTAATTAATAATTAGTTATTGGTTATTATTTTTGAATTTGAATTTAAATATATATAAAAAACAAAAATTAAAAAATACAAAACTACCATATATATATATATATATATATATTGGTTACTTTAATTGAATTAATAAATATAGATATCCTATCATTAACTATAATAAAAAAAATCAAAATATAAATATATGTAAAAATAACTACTCATTCAAATTGGGTGGGATTAGTTTAAAGTTGGAGTTTTTAAATTATTTTAAAATAAAAAAACAAAAAAAACTATAAAAAACAAAAAAAAATAGAAGAAAAACAACTCATTCAAATCATGGAGTAGTTTCAAGTTGGTGTTTTAAAATAATTTTAAAATAAAAATAGATATCTTATAATTAACTATAATAAAAAAAACGAAAATATAAATATATAAGAAAATAACTACCCATTCAAATTGGTAGTTATTTTTAATTAATAATTAGTTATTGGCTATTATTTTTGAATTTAAATATATTTAAAAAACGAAAATAAAAAAAATACAAAACTACCATATATATATGTGTGTGTGTGTGTGTGTGTGTATATATATATATATATTGGTTACTTTATTTAAATTAATAAATATAGATATCTTATAATTAACTATAATATAAAAACGAAGATATAAATATATACAAAAATAACTACCCATTCAAATTGGGTGGGAGTATTTTCAAGTTGGAGCTTTTAAATTATTTTTTTTTAAAAAGCAAAAAAAAAAGCTATAAAAAAAGATAATATTATTAAGAACAACAGAATCTATATATTACTAAAAGGAGAGGAAAAAGCCCTTTAGTTAATCCAAGTGGCAGCTAAAAAAAAGACACATGACATAATTAGTTACTAAATTTATTATTTAGTTAATAATTAATTATTGATTATTCTTTTTGAATTTAAATATATATAAAAAACGAAAATAATAAAAAAATATAAAACTACCATATATATGAATATATTCATATATATATATATATATATATATATATATATATATATATATATATATATATATATATATATATATATATATATATATTAATTGATTACTTTATTTGAATTAATAAATATAGATATCTTATAATTAACAATATAAAAAACGAAAATATAAATATAAAAAAAAACTACCCATTCAAATTGGGTGGGAGTAGTTTTTTTTTTTGGAGTTTTTAAATTATTTTAAAATAAAAAAGCAAATAAAAATCTATAAAAAAACAAAAAAAAAAAACTACCCATTCAAATCGGGGAGTAGTTTCAAGTTGGAGTTTTAAAATAATTTTAAAATAAAAATAGATATCTTATAATTAACTATAATTAGAAAATAAAAATATAAATATATAAAAAACTAACTACCCGTTCAAATTGAGTGGGAGTAGTTTCAAGTTGGAGTTTTTAAATTATTTTAAAATAAAAAAGCTATAAAAAATGAAAAAAAGAGAAAAAAAAACTACTCATTCAAATTGGGGAGTAGTTCAAGTTGGAATTTTAATATAATTTTAATATAAAAAACAAAATTAAAAAAATAATAAATTACCAATTCAAATTGGGGAGTAGTTTTAAGTTGGAGTTTTAAAATTATTTAAAAATAAAAAAACAAAAATAAAGTAATAAAAAAAACTTCAGAGAAAAATATTAAATAACGTAATATGCTAATGAAACTTTCTATTAACAAAGTAATAGTATTAAATATTGAAAGATATAATAAAGAAAAATACATAACAAAAACGTTATTCGATGCGCTGCCTGTATAAGTCCCGTTAGTTTAACATAGATTTTATTCACTAAAATTTAGATAATATTATTAAGAACAACATAATAAAATAAAATAAAAAAATTCAATAGTAATAAATTATATATCTTCTCATATATTACAAAAAGAAAGCGAATACTAAATATTGTTTAATATAATAAAGAAAAATAGAACAAAAAAGTTATTCACTGACTATATAAGTACGTTTGATTTAATAGAGATTTCATTATTGGGTATATCGTATTGACAAACAAGATGACAATTGAATTTTATTAAAGCAATACGATCTAATAGGATCAAACAAGCCTGATCATAATTTAATTTAATTAATATTTTTTTAATATTGACCGCGCATCGCGCGGGTACGACTACAGCCTTCCCTCATAGCCCCATGAATAAAGAAATAACGAAATGTTTTAATCTAACATCTTAACAAATAATGCAATTGTTCCTGTAAATGAACAGTATTAAAAGTAACCAAACCTTGAAAGAAGGCCTAATCCTAAATCTTATATTTCCATTATTCATTGAATTAGAACTAAACAAATAAACCAAGGAGGCATAATATATTATTTAAAGAACCAATCATACAAACACTTATGAAAAGAGAACAAACATTCTGCTACTAATAACTTAGCCAAAGAGAAGAGAAAGAGAATATATTGGACAGAATATGAAAAAATGAAGGAATATATTGGACAGAATATACTGCACCGTTACTGTATAGTACCACTTTTTGTGGCGTTATATATAGTAAAATTGACACATCTTACATAGCGCCACTATTAATGGCGCTATACCCCAAAATCCCATATTACATAGCGCCAATATTAATGACGCTATACCCCTTATTAAAAATCCTTCCGTCTTCTTCTTCTTTGTTTCATCTCCATTATTTTACTCCCTTTTGGTCCCCCCCCCCCCCCGATTCTGCCCCATTTTAAAAAAAAAAAAAATTGGGTTCCCCCGGCACGTAAAAGTTGAAGATTGGTGGTCCCACAGTCGAGTAGAGCTTTGTGTTATTGTGGATTCACTCTTCCGGAGTCAAAATTTCCATCTATTTACATTCCGAAAATTCTAAATCGAGGTATTTAGATTTATTTTAAGTTGAAATTTTTATAACAATGCATATTACTTGATTTGTATGTGTTCTATTTCGGTTTGTGTTTATTTTTTCCGAAACTAGCATGTTAAATTTTATCCGGATTTAATTTTAGTGTTGTATAAAAATATGTAAATTAGTCTAAAAAATGTGTTTGTTAATATCCTCATGTATATTTATGTGTTTTTTATGCCGTTTAGTTTAGATTATTTTTTAGCGTAGTAAAATGTAGACCTTTTTAGCGTAGTAAAACGTAGACCCTTTTAGCGTAGTAAAATTTAGAGCCTTGTAGCGTAGTATTGTGTAGTATTTTAGCTTAGAATTCATTTTGTTTAATTATCTTATATTGTGCCACTGAGCCTCTAAATATCTAGCCCGGAACCAATAGGTATATATATATATATATATATATATATATATATATATATATATATATAATTTTTACAATTAAGTTATTAAAAAATATGAATAAAAATTATTAAAAAAATATAAAATTATTAATGATAGTTTGGTACCACTGGGCCTCAGAAAATCTAGCACGAAACCCATAATTATAAAAATTATATATATATATATATATATATATATATATATATATATAATTTTTACAATTAATTTATTAAAAAATATGAATAAAAATTATAAAAAAAACATAAAATTATTAATGATAGTTTGGTACCACTAGGCCTCAGAAAATCTAGCACGAAACCCATAATTATAAAAATGTATATATATATATATATATATATATATATATATATATATATAATTTTTACAATTAATTTATTAAAAAATATGAATAAAAATTATAAAAAAAACATAAAATTATTAATGATAGTTTGGTACCACTGGGCTTCAGAAAATCTAGCACGAAACCCATAATTATAAAAAATTTATATATATATATATATATATATATATATATATATAATTTTTACAATTAAGTTATTAAAAAATATGAATAAAAATTATAAAAAAAACATAAAATTATTAATGATAGTTTGGTACCACTGGGCTTCAGAAAATCTAGCACGAAACCCATAATTATAAATAAATTATATATATATATATATATATATATATATATATATATATATATATATATATATATATATATATAATTTTTACAATTAAGTTATTAAAAAATATGAATAAAAATTATTTAAAAAATATAAAATTATTAATGATAGTTTGGTACCACTATGCCTCAGAAAATCTAGCACGAAACCCATAAGTATATATATAAATTTTACAATTAAGTTGTTAAAAAATATGAATTTAAATTATAAAAAAACACATAATTATTAATGATAGTTATTAAAAATTATGAATTTACAGTTGACGACATGGATGCACCTATACATCCCGGCCCTCGGACGTCGGAGCTACTACCCCTACAGCCCCAACATAGATCCGAGCATATATGGGGGGGGGGGGGAGTTGCTTACGCAGACTTTTCGGGGCAGGAGAGTGGATTTATTGTGGGAGTTTTTGACTCCTCCCCGCGTTCTACATCCCCGTGTGGTCCATCACCTGGAGGAGATGAGATTATATAGGATCATTAGCATTGGCCGGATACAGCTCGACTATGCTTTGATCATGGCGTTGATTGAGCGGTGGCGATCGGAGACGCACACTTTCCATCTGCCCATCGGCGAAGCCACCATCACACTCCAGGACGTCGAGATTTTATATGGCCTGTCCACTGATGGCTTGCCAGTTTTACTGCCTGGGAATATGAGATATTTTAATCTGGATTCATATATGGATATGCTGCACAGGCTCACGGGCTTCAGGTCCGAGGACCCAGATGTAGCAATTGGGAGCAGTCGTATGCAGTTGGTCCCCATTAGAGACCACTTGGTGCAGATCCACGATATTATCACCGACGACTCAGCGGAGGTGGATGTGGATCAATATACGAGGCTGTTGTTGCTCCTTCTATTTTGGGGGGGTCTTGTTCCCGAACACTTCGGGGAACCTAGTGAGCCTCCGTTTTCTGCATCATATTACGGACTTCGATGATATAGTCAGCTACAGCTGGGGTGGTGTTGTCCTATCATTTTTGTACAGGCAGATGTGTCGGGCATCCATGGGCACACAGAGAGACGTTTCTGGCTTTCTGCCACTTCTACAGGTGACAACTTATTCAAATAATATGTCATTTAGTTACAATTCTACCAACAACTTATAGTTAATCTTTACGTCAACTTTGTATGTTAGGTTTGGGTGTGGGAGCGATTTCTGCAGCTTCGGCCACCTCTACAGCTACCGGCTAATGTACATATTCCTGATCTCCCTCTAGCTTGTAGGTGGGTATTGCGTCATAGACTTGCACGAGAGTATCATGGCCATCATAATCTCCCCTTCTGTAGGGATGTGTTGGATTTTCTGGAGGACGCACAGGTGAATCACTAACTAAACTTACCAATTATTGTTTAACTAGGTGTTGCGCATACTAACGGTTGTAAGCACATGATTTTTGCCCTATATGAGAATTACTCCCAAAAATTCAAAAATAAAATGATTTTTCTTGGTGTGCAATTTTGTGATATTTTTGAATAATTATTTGTATTTGTCTGTGCATGTTTATTTGTTAAATTAATAAAAATACAAAAATATGTCGCATTTTGCATGTAGGATTTAATTCTACAATTGTTAGTAATTAAGTTTGTTTTACAAAAAATAAAAATTACAAAAATAGGCATCTTTTGCATTTTTAGCATTTAATGTCCAAATATATAATTTTATGCTTAATTATTACTTAATTGTGCGTTAATTGTTATTGGGAGTTAATTTGCGCTTTTATAACTTACTTTAGTTCTTAATAATAATTTAAGGATTTTTAGAATTTAGTTTTAGAAAAAATAAAAGAAGAAAAGAGAGCAAAAATACAAAGAAAAATCGGATTGGGCCACTTCTTCAAATTTCAACCCCAGGCCCGAACAATTGTCCAACCTTCCCCACGACCCGGTCCATTTCAAACCGGGTCGACCCAATCCATAACCCAACACCCCCTATCTTGCATTTCAAAAACAAAACAAAACAAAACAAAACAAAAAGAAAACCCTAAACTCATCCCCCCTTCTCTTTCTCTCTTCTCCTTCACCATCTTCAAGCTCCACCATCACCTCCCATGGCAGCTGCCCTTCCCCCTCATCCCCACGCCACACACACAACCACGTCGACAACACATACACACACACAACCACGGCGACGTAACACACACACACCCGCGGCTTCACCAACATGAACGACCATCCATGAACGACTGTAAGCACGTGATTTTTTGCTCGGCGGAAATTACTCCAAAAGAAAAGAAAATCAAAAATTATGCACGGGTGTTTTTGTCATTGAGTGATTTTTATTTAATGTTAAAATTGTGTGTTGATTATCATAGGTGTTAGCCGATATGTGTGTAATTGTATTTTAATTTTTACAATTTATTTAGGAGTTTAGTTTTGGTAATTGAAGAAAGGGAAAAAGTTGTGAAAAATCAGATTGGGCCCCAAAATGAGGCCCAAAACCAAAACAAAGACCCAACCCAAACACAGGCTGCCCGGGCACATCCCAAACGACGTCATATCAGCGCCTCAATCTGAGCCGTTGATTCATTGCAATCAAACGGTCCAATGCAGCCCCTGCTAAGTCCAAACGACGCCGTTTTAGGCGAAGTTGATCTGAGCCGTCCAAACCCATTGATCCAACGGATCCAGGACCTCCCCTAGACCTGTCAAATCTGACCCGATCCATTCCCCTACCCGGTCTCACCTACCATCACACCCAAACGACACCGTCCCTCCTAAATGAATAGATCCTGGCCATCGATCTCACTTGATCCAACGGCCAGGATCTAAACACTTAACCCGTATATAAACCTAACCTCTTACCCCACGCCCCAAACCAAACCCCCCCTAGCCCACTGTTCACCCTTCGTCCCAGAACCCCTCTCCTCTCAAACCCTAGCAACCTTAGGTTTCCCCACCGTAAACCCGACCACCCGGACTCCGATGACCACCAAAATAACACCCCCGATGCACCCAACTACCCTGAACATGAATCCATTAACCGTTCACCTCGAATCACCCCGTAGCTTCTCGAATCTTCAATCGAAGATTCGAGCAAAAACCAGATCTACACCCACCGACCCCAAACTCACACCACAACACATTCTGACCTCCCTCACCCCTTGAATGGCTTTGGTTCCGTTCGAATCTAACCAAAGAGGCTCGAACCCCTAACTCGAACCTCAAGAACCCTAGAACTCAGATCTATGGGGGTCTGTCCGAATCAGTAACAGGATTAGGGTCTAATAGACTTTTACCGAGGTGTTCTCAGTTGAGAACACTTCGATTAAAGTCCATTCGACTCCAAAATGACCTGGTCCGAGTTCGAGCTTGAGTCAGTCTTAATTTCATATCCCTGAGGTAATTTTCCCTTTTCTTTGTCCTCCTGTGGATTCTATCTGTCTTTCGTGTTTGTTTTGGTTTGTTTCTGACTTATTCTGCCCATGTGTGTGAATTTTGAGTTAATGTTTAGTTTGTTTTATGGTTTTACCAATTGTTTGCTGTATATTATAGTTCGTGTAATCATTTAAATAAGGGTCGTCAACTGAATTCACTTAAAAGATTAAAAAATAAGGAGTCCGCATTTCAGTGTGATTACTATGCCTGTTCTTTTATTTATGGTGATACTTGTATCAATAGGCCTGTTGTAGTAGCACTTCAATCATAGTTTGCATCCTCAACTGCCTATAGGATCAATTGATCTTGAGTTGGTCAGGTTTGGCTTCCAATATGACCAACTCATACCCTTTAATTGGCACCCCTGTTTGATTGAGTCTGAATCATTGACTGAATTTAGGCTGAAAATTGGTTATTAGCTGAAGAAAGCTAACAGATCAACCTGAAGTCAGCATAGAGTTTAAGTTAATTAGTGAGTAGTCAGTGATTAGTTGAATTCAGAGAGGTTTATATACTGACCATTAGGAGTTAGGGCAATACAGTAATATGCAAGGGTTAAGGGTAGTTTTGGCATAGGACAGAGTCTGATTAGGGGTTAATTTAAGAATATGTCAAGTGTTAATTAAAATACTATTAACCTAATGACAATGGGGAACAAAACATAAGGGCATGGGTTCAAAAATGAATACTTTAATGCACCCATAATTCTTGATTAGAGCAATAGGACAAGCATGGGGAGCAGATGGGTTTACTTCAAGAAAATGCACTTAGGCATGGGGAATGAAGGGGTATGGGCAGGTTAAAAAAAACCTGGAGGGGTCCGGGCAGCTGGACTGACCTGCATTGGCTTATAAATAAGCTGTTTCAGAACAATTAAAGGGCTGGACATTTTTTAGTCTCCAGAGAAAAAGAAAAAGGGCTGGTCTTTCAGTCTTAGGAAGGCAGTCTAGTTTGCAGAGTGATAGAGTTAGGATTGTGCTGGTTTTGCATCATAGCAACCAGAGGATACCATTTCTTGCATCTGTTCCTCTCACTGCTTTGCCTGCATTTGTTTGGTATCATTGGTTGCAACTGGATTTTCTTACCTGGGTTATAAAGATCTGTGGCTGGGATTTTTGTTGCTGTTCGACTGAGTGTGCTTCTGTTTGCTGCTGTTGCTGTGTTTGTTGCATACTACTCAGCTGATCATTCTCCTTCTTCTTTTGCTTTTCTATACCAGGTACACGACTAATACTGTCAATGTAACTTGAAAGTTGAGCATGAATACAAAAGAGAAGAGTTGAAGATGTTTATTTTCGTACATAGCCCGTATATTGAATATCATGTGATGTATAATAGTTTACATTTTTGTTTGGACACTGGAGGTAGCCCTCATACATAGTAAATGTCAATGTATGGTAACTTGATATCATATTGTGTATGTAGGCTGATAGAAAAAAAAAGGATTGACGGTGTAGTAGGCTATATCTTAGAAATTAGCTATGTTAGTGATTAGCATGTCCTTTAATGCATGTTAAGTATGAAAACTATCCATTATTAGTTAATTTCCTTCCCTTTTGATAAACTGCCTCGTTATAACTGGCAAACCACACCTTTAGAACAAAGAACACAAGTTTACGGTCTCAACCTCACGAAGGTCGAGCCCAAGTCAAAACGAACTAAGCAGGCTTTCATCGGAAAAACAGTGGCCCAGGCCTGGCCAATCCTACATGAGCTGGGCTTGGGCCCATAATATTCGATCAGCTGCCCGTGTGCGTGGCCTTGTTTCTGATTTTGCGAAAGCATTCAGAATCCCTCTATAAATAACCTGCAAGCATGTAATTAAGTAGGATCATTTTTGCTTTCATTAGTAGAGACAAACGTAACAAGAAATGTAGCCACTACAGGATATCCTTTTAAAATAAAGATGAGACGAGCCTCGACAAACAAATAATGCACAAGCTGCGGGGCCCTCATTAAATGTATATATCAAAGTACTTAGTTTCCATGGCGGGCCGTTTAGCAAATCTCACGGCCTTCCCAGAATAATAACACGATAGTCTCTTTAGGCGCGTGTTTAATAATCTACCTTCTTAAGCTCGGGTGTGCATTTCATGCGACCCAAATCCAAATCCCAAAATATTGAATACAAATATGTTCCGGATCGCGGGTGCATTTCATGTGACGCAATCCAAAGACATGTTTTAAACGATGTTCACATTCCTTTAAAATAATAATAATAAAGTGGTAAAAAGTTAAAATTGGCACATCGGTTCATAATTGTATTTAAAATCTGATAAATAAGCCGAATATGACAGTTGAGCGACCGTGCTAGAACCACGGAACTCGGGAATGCCTAACACCTTCTCCCGGGTTAACAGAATTCCTTATCCGGATTTCTGGTGCGCAGACTATAATATGGAGTCACTCTTTTCCTCGATTCGGGATTAAATTGATGACTTGGGACACCCTAAATCTCCCAAGTGGCGACTCTGAAATAAATAAATAAATCCCGTTTCGATTGTCCTTCAACTGGAAAAAACTCCCTTGTACCCTCGCGGGTGCGGAAAAAGGAGGTGTGACAGCTCTGGCGACTCTGCTGGGGAAGGTCTTGACCCAGAACCACTGGTTCAGGGTTAGAAATCGAGCTTAGAATAAACTGTTATGTTCAGCTTTGTCTGATTTTGTTACATGATCTGTGCTTAATGTGCTAATTGGTTGCCTTTTACCGCTTTGATATTACGTGAACTGTATATAAACTGTGCCGCAACCCCTATCCT
Source organism: Nicotiana tabacum (assembly GCF_000715075.1). Lineage (NCBI taxonomy): Eukaryota > Viridiplantae > Streptophyta > Magnoliopsida > Solanales > Solanaceae > Nicotiana > Nicotiana tabacum. The sequence continues at coordinate 8,180,761 of NC_134089.1, forward strand.
TTCTGAGTCTTCTAAATCATGAAGAAGGGTGTACTTCGTACGACTTCTTTTCTGTATAGTGTCAAATCCCAATTTAGATCGAGGTTCGGACAAGTTGCTAAGCCGTGAAGCTTTTGTATTCCCGGTACACTGCCCCCCTCGGCTCGAGCTGTCCGCTCGGGTAAGCCAGGTCTAGAACAAACACCCAGGTTCTGAACCTAGAATAACTCAACTTCATGCCGGATCCCTAGTAGGAACGCTTATCTTCATCATGTGCATTTTTGACTTAGGGGACTCAACACAGGGGTTGGGTCCGTCTAGGAATAGCAACCTGAAACAGAAAAGACCATCCTGATGCATCTGCTCACTGCTTGTGCATTTATTTGCTTTGGACTTGCATGATGACCGGGTTTGAATGTTGGGAAAATTAAAAAAATAATTAAAAAAATGACAATGTTCAAAATCGTTTGTTAGATGATTAACCCCAATGTCCACGTACTGTCGGAGCACTACCGAAAGTTTGAAAAATATTCTACTTTTAAAATCGTTTGTTTGCAAAAATGACAATGTTCAAATAGTGTCGAAAAAAGAATGTGTCTTTTATTTTAATTTGCTTTATTTTCCAAAGGTTAGTTAGTTTATTACCCGAACTACGCGGGTTTGATTCTCACCGGATGCGAGATACGTAGGCAACCCTCATCGGATCCAACCCCCCATTTTTGCTAAAATAGTCGAAAACAAATAAAAAAAACATGTCGAAATTTTGATTTTGTCATAAAGAAGTCGGGTGCCGTTGTTTTATCAAGACATAGCCGAATGTTCCCGAAAGGGACGCCGGAAGGCTGACTTTGCATAAACAGCCACCTTTGGATCATTTTTTTTCTCGGTCCAATTGACCCACACAGTCTCCAAAATCTTCATCCCTGAAGTGCTGAAAGGCCGTATTTGAGAGACCAAGTCCTTCATCTTCAAAAATCAAGTATAGATAGTTTTGTTTTGAGTTTAGTAAGAGTTTTCTTTAATTACCTTAATAAATGTGCAGGATGAGCACGAATCAAAATGAACCGTTCTCGGCCCTCAGCGAGGTCCCTCTATAACTCCACATGTGGTGGAATGACTTTGAAGCCGATAGCAAAGAGATAGTGGGAAGAGTATTGGGAGGTTTTGTCGATTTGCTGAGTGTTAGGCCAAGGACAGATATTCTTGAAGCTCTAATACCATTTTGGGACCCAACCCGCAATGTATTCCGTTTTGTTGACTTTGAACTTTCACCAACATTGGAGGAAGTCGCCGGATATGCGGGATTGAGTGGGAGGTTAAGAGGGCAATACCTACTTTCACCAAGGCTGGTATCTCCGCACGCATTTCTGGATTTGCTAAGCATCAGTCGGAAGGTACAACATGACGATTTATCGAGAGGATGTTGTGCTCTAGAATTCTTGTATCAACGGTACGGAACTCCGCAAGGTTTCGAGGAACCAAACCTTGGACTAACTCATGGCGGGAACAAAAACAAATGGGAAGCAAGACGTACTTTGGCTTTCATCACAGCGTTCTTGGGAGTCGTGTTCTGTCCACGGAAGGATAAAAAGATAGAGATAGGCCTTGTAGGGATGGCTGATGTTGCAATCAAAAGAACCGATAGTACTGTGGTTCCTTTGATTTTGTCCGAAATCTACCGAGATTTGACTATATGCCGAGAAGGAGGCAAGTTCTTCCAGGGTTGCAATCTGTTACTTCAGCTATGGATGCAAGAACACCTCCATCACCGAGTAGGATACATGAACCACGGGTTGACCGAGAGGAATTGTATCAGCGGCTTCGAGAAGCGCATGACAGGCGTCAGATTTCCTGAAGGTGTCGAAGCATGGTTTACACGATTAAGGTCAACGACAACTGACCAAATTGAATGGGCATTCGGTTGGTTGATTGATACTGAGGTGATATACATGGCAGCTGAAGAATGTCATGTTCTCTTAATGGGACTTCGCAGCATCCAGCCATATGCTCCTCATCGGGTATTGCGCCAGCTGGGCAGGTTTCAAGTAATACCTACTGATGAAGATCTGAGCAAGCACGCCATTGAGCTGAGCCCGGGAGTCATATTTCCCGAAGTAAAGATTAGAAAGCTGTAGCACGAATGTAGATTCTTCGAACCCAAGACCATGGTGCGAGAACTAGCTAAAGGTGAGGTAGACCCAAAGTACGATGCTTGGTTCGAAAGAAGGTTCCAGATTCGGCAGAGACCTGCTAAAAGAGCCCATGTCCAACAATTCACGGATGATTCACAGGAGCAATGGGGATGGTTAAAAAGGGAGGAAAGTTATCGGGTTGAAATCGGGAAGCTAAAGCAACAAGTTGAAAGGCTTATATTTGAGAACAACGTGCAAGTCGCCTCGGAGCAGGGCGAAAAGAACAAGCTAGCCCAAGAGAACCAGACACTAAAGGCCCGCCTTCGCCAAGCCAGTAAGAGTAATATTGACCGATAGAAACGGTGCTCCGACGAAAGATTGATAGCAAGTTTGAGAAATCAGGTCATCCAAAGCCAAGAAGAATTAGAACAATCAGAAGCTTGCATAGCAAGGATGAAGGTCAGATGGGCAAAAGGTACAATGGCCCGGAGGCAGCGTCTGCAACAGGTCATAAGGGATTATGAAATGAGCATCGGGATATTAAGGAAAACGAACTCCACTCTTCATGATCGGATCATCAAACAAGCACGAGATGCCCAGGCCGACAGAAGACATTGTTACGATGCAATGGCCTGCATGGAAAGACAAATGGAGATGTTCCAGGATCGACTCGCCGACAATGCGCAAGCACTAGGATTAAAGAACCGACAAATAAGGCAATTGTTCGTTGAAAGGGACAACATTCGAGGAAGAATCGACGAGATTGGGCACTACATCTACATGAGATGCCTCGCATGTGAGCAAATGCCTCGGAAAACCCTTCTTGTTTCCATCATGGGCTGCGTCCACCGGATCATGAATGAGTTGAAAAGCTTACAGAGAGACCTTACACCAAGGGCCGCGGAAAGGCCGAATGATGCCTCGCGGGCCCCTAAGTTAGAAAATTAATCTTTAGTCGAATCCTGTGTATTTGGCTTTGTTGCTTTCCCATATGTTGTTTTCTTTTCTTTTAATCAAATAGGGTTAAGAACTTTGGAGTCTGTACCATTGTTGTTCTTGGTTTAAGTCTGTAATAGCAAATTTTGGTGATGAATTAATTGATTCCAAAAGAATTTTGGTGTGTATTTACTTTATGGCAGAACTACGCCCGGTCTGATTCGCGCGGGGACGTGATACGTAGGCAATCCACATAAGATTCGACCGCCTTTAATAAAGAAAAAGAAGAAGAAAATACAAAAATAGAATAAAATACAAGAATAAAATAAAATACAGGGTTTCCCAAAGTGCTTTAAAAGGACAAATGAGCAAGCCAGGATGACGCATGTTGTTTGAAGTAAAGCATGTAGAAACGGTTAACTGCCTAGGAGCATTGCATCCTCTATGTGTTGTTATCAAATCTGTTAAACTCTAACGCTAACAAAGTTTGTTGTTGTCTGAATCCAGACAGTTAGTTGTTAAAGAATTCTGGCAACACACCCTTACCAAACCAGATCCAAAGGACCGGTAACAACGAGCATGACTACTTCAGAGAATAGTACCGAGGAAGAAAGGCCGATGAGCCAGTTGTTAAAAGAAGCGATGGAAAAGATAGAAAGGATGGGACTAGAGATGAATGCAATGCAGTTAGCTCTAGCCAAAGCACAAAAGAGCCCTGAGCCACTGGGGCACATGCCGGAATACCCTCACTCCGGCCCTTCAACAAGCCTCCCGAATCACCGTTATCATCAGGAGAGAAGCCCCCATGATTCCCAAGCTCCACCACCCCATCAACCTCTCCCAACACCAAATGTGCCCACTTTTGTGGGACCCACATCAGCCACCCTGCAAAGAACGACTAGCAAGCCATTGTTTGAGGCTCACGATACGCAATACTATCCCCCTAAGCCCACATTCCATGCCCCCGAGCCACATGCCTACAATCCGCACTTGGAGGTACCGGCAGAGATTGAAAAGCCGGTTAAAGCCCCAGAACAAGATGAGGTATTGAGGAAGTTCAAAAGCCTGGAGCAGTCCTTCAGGAACCTGCACGGATTGGGCAACCAGGTCAGCGTGGCCTACAAGGATCTATGCCCTTTCCCGGACGTCCAACTCCCGGCTGGGTTCAAGATGCCTAAGTTTGATTTATATGAAGGGCACGGTGATCCCATGGCACATTTGCGGGGCTTTTGTAGCAAAATGAGAGGGGCAGGCGGCAAAGATGAGCTACTGATAGCTTATTTCGGCCAAAGTCTGAGTGGATCGGCGCTGAAATGGTATACCAGGCAGGATTCCAGCAGATGGTACACCTGGGATGATCTGGCACAGGCTTTCGCAGGTCATTTTCAATACAATCTCGAGATAGTCTCTGACCGTCTCACATTGCTAAGGACTGGGAAGAAGCCCGGGGAAAGTTTTCGCGAATTCGGGTTCCGCTGGAGAGAGCAAGCGGCCAGAGTTGATCCTCCCATGAGAGAGGGAGAAATGGTGGACTACTTCTTGCAAACACTGGATCCAACCTACTTTGGTCACTTGGTGACGACGGTTGGAAAATCCTTCAACGAGGTAGTGAAGATAGGGGTCATGATAGAAGAGGGTCTGAGGTCTGACAAAATCCTGAATTACTCGGCACTCAAGGCCACGACCCAGGCTATTCAGAGCGGCACGGGAGGTGCGCTGGGAAGAAGGAAGAAAGAAGAAATTGCCATGATTGAGGCAAGCAGTTGGTCCAGGTCTGGCAAACCCCACTACAACCAACCCAGACCTCACAGGCCAAACTACCCATACAACCCACCACAGCACTGTTATCCACCTCGAGAACCACATTTCTCCATACACCAAGCCCAGACATACACTCAGCCTCCGGCTCGCCCGCAATGGCGCGCACTGGCTCCCCAGAACACATATACACCACCACAAAACACCTATCCTCCACCAAGGGCATATAGAAACCCTCCAAGGGTAAGTTTTCGGGGAAATCAAGCTGCCAGGAATGACAGGCTACAGAAACATAGAACTTTCACTGAGTTGGGAGAAACCTACACCGCGCTGTTCCACAAATTGAGGCAATTAGGTTTGGTTAGTCCTGTCGAGACTCGAGAGCCAAATCCCCCACCCCAGAATTTTGACCGATCAATAAGCTGTGAGTACTGCTCAAGGATGCTGGGGCATGATACCGAAAAGTGTTGGAAGTTGAGGCATGCCATACAGGATCTTATTGATACCAATAAGATCGAGGTCCAGACACCGGAGGCACCTAACATCAACCAGAACCCATTGCCAGCACACCACGAGACTCACATGATCGAGGTGGTGTATGAGGGAGCAAAGCTGAGAAAGCCCTCACGGACAGTGATGATGATCCAGGCCGCTCCGAAAGGAGGATCGACCAGTGGAGGAACGGGGGTACAGTCGCAGGGAGAAGGCGTCAAGACAGTAGTGATATTGGTAAAGAGCCCGTCCGCCATAACAAGCAAACCCGAGCCAAACAAGTTGGTAATATCAGGGACTCCACCCACACCTGCAGTTGTGTTGAAAGGGGTATACAGGGAACTGGTCACCATAAAGCCTGTAGTCCAGCTGCCGATGATTGATAGCAAGGCCGTGCCTTGGAAATACGAGAAGGCAGTGGTGATGTACAAAGGAAAACAAGTGGAGGAAGTTAGTTGTGAAGCGCAAGGGCTGACTCGATCAGGACGGTGTTTTGCTCCGGTGGAGCTGAGAAGACCCAACCCAGCTGCAACCAAGAAGCCTGTGTCCGAAGAAGAGGCTAAGGAATTCTTGAGGAAGATGAAAGTGCAGGACTACTCTGTGGTTGAACAGCTGAGGAAAACACCGGCCCAGATCTCGCTGCTATCATTACTAATCCATTCTGAGGAACATCGTCGGGCCCTGATGAAGATATTGAACGAAGCTCATGTGCCCAACGAGATTTCTGTAAACCACCTGGAAACCATTGCCAACAAGATTTTCGAGGTGAACAGGGTAACATTCTCAGATGATGATCTGCCGGTGGAAGGTACGGAGCATAATAAAGCTCTCTACCTAACTGTCAAATGTGAAAACTCGGTAGTTACTCGGGTATTGGTGGATAACGGTTCAAGTGCCAACATTTGTCCATTATCCACTCTGAACCAGTTAAAGATCGACCACGGAAGAATCCACAAGAATAGCATCTGCGTCCGAGGGTTTGACGGAAATGGAACAGCCACTGTGGGGATATTGTACTTGAATTGACCATTGGTCCAGTCCTGTTTACCATGGAGTTCCAGGTGTTAGATTCCACAGTATCTTATAACCTTCTGTTAGGACGACCGTGGATTCACGCTGCCAAAGCATTGCCTTCCACCCTACATCAGATGGTCAAGTTCGAGTGGGATAGGCAGGAGGTCGTACTGCACGGCGAGGACACGGCGTGCACCATGGGTGGCGCCATTGTGCCCTTCATAGAGACCGATGATGACAAAGGTCCTTGGGTCTACCAGATTTTCGATACGATGGCGGCAAACAAGATTTCTGAGGGTGATATCCTCCCGCACCCTAGGGTAGCCTCCGCAACAGCCATGATGGTCTCGGAAATGCTGGGCAACGGGTTTGTGCCGGGAAAAGGCTTGGGTGTTGAGCTTCAGGGGATTGTCCAACCTGTCTCCCTGCCTAAAAATTTGGAAACTTTTGGGTTGGGGTTCAAACCTACTGCGGCAGATGTGAAGAGAGCGCGAAAAATGAAGAAGAAAGTTTGGTTTCTGCCCAAGCCGGTGCCACGTCTCTCAAGGTCTTTTGTCAGAGCAAGTGCCAAGGGGCCACCGGTCCCAAAGATTCTCGGACCATTGATCGGGATGGACGGGGACCTAAATCAGAGTTTCGAGAGGCTATTTGTTGATGTCAATATGGTAGAAGTTGGAGAGAGTTCCAGCAGAGCGGAGATACAGTTTGTGGGGCCTGAGGCCAAAACCAACAATTGGACAATTACTCCTCTTCCTATCCGGGGGGGAGTCTTAGTAGTAGGCTTTGATTTATGCTTTTCTTGTTCGGATTATTCCAGGGTGTAATCCCAATTTTTTTATTTTGTTTTGTAAAAGTGTGAACCCTGTTATCCTGTAAGTTTAATAAAGTTCTCTTCTTTTGTCTCGTTTTAATTTTGTTTTTGTTCTTTTTTTTCTTTTTGAACAGTTCTCTTTTTACTGGTTCTAATGACATGGCATGCACAACGGATCTTCAACCTAGTCTAATAAATCAATCTGAGTCCGACTTAATGCTACAAGAGGTCGTTTGTGACAATGAGTCTGAATATGACGAAGATGAAGCCTTCGAAGAGATAAACCGAGAACTGTGCCAATTTGAAGAGAAACCCAAGCCTAACCTAAATGACACTGAGGCCGTGAATCTAGGAGACGCGGATAATGTCCGAGAAACCAAAATCAGCATCCACATTGAGCCGAATGTCAGGGAAGAATTGATCAAAACCCTCGTGGAATTCAAAGATGTCTTTGCATGGTCATATGATGATATGCCGGGATTAAGCACCAATTTAGTGGTTCACAAATTGCCCACTAACCCGGCATACCCTCCGGTCAAGCAAAAGCTAAGGAAATTTAAAACAGAAATGAGTGTAAAGATCAAAGAAGAGGTGATTAAGCAGCTGCAGGCGAGGGTCATTCGGGTTACTCGATATCCCGAGTGGTTGGCCAATGTGGTACCAGTTCCGAAGAAGGATGGGAAAATCAGGGTATGCGTCGACTACCGCAACCTCAACAAAGCAAGTCCCAAGGACAATTTTCCATTGCCCAACATCCATATCCTGATCGATAATTGCGTTGGGCGCGAGATCGGATCCTTTGTGGATTGCTATGCGGGATATCATCAGATCCTAATGGACGAGGAAGATGCGGAAAAGACAGCTTTTATTACGCCATGGGGAACTTACTGCTATCGGGTAATGCCGTTCGGATTGAAGAACGTCGGGGCAACGTACATGCGAGCAATGACTACTGTGTTTCACGACATGATACACAAAGAAATTGAGGTGTACGTAGATGATGTGATCATAAAGTCTTGGCGTCAGGAAGACCATGTAGCAGACCTGAGGAGATTTTTCCAAAGACTCCGAAGGTATGATATCAAGCTCAACCCGGCCAAATGCGCGTTCGGGGTTCCATCAAGAAAGCTGTTAGGATTCATCATCAGTCGACGGGGTATTGAGTTAGACCCATCCAAGATCAAATCCATCCGAGATTTGCCGCCGCCGAGGAACAAAACAGAGGTAATGAGTCTGTTGGGGAGACTCAATTACATCAGCAGGTTCATCGCTCAACTCACGGTGACTTGTGAACACATATTTCGGTTGCTGAAAAAAGATGTTGCGGTAAGCTGGACGGCAGAGTGTCAAGAGGCTTTCGACCAAATCAAAGGGTATCTGTCCAATCCACCCGTGTTGGTTCCACCTAAGCCAGGGAAGCCCTTAATTCTTTATCTGACGGTCCTGGAAAATTCATTTGGCTGTGTACTGGGGCAACATGATGTCACAGGAAGGAATGAGCAGGCCATTTATTATCTTAGCAAGAAATTCACAGTGTATGAGGTCAAGTATACTCAACTCGAGAAAACGTGCTGCGCCCTAACTTGGGTGGCTCAGAAGTTGAAGCACTACCTGTCCTCATATACTACTTATCTCATATCTCGTTTGGACCCATTAAAGTATATCTTTTAGAAACCTATGCCCACAGGGAGGTTGGCAAAATGGCAAATTCTGCTCACAGAGTTCGATATCGTCTATGTGACGAGGACAGCAATGAAAGCCCAAGCGCTGGCTGACCATTTGGCAGAGAATCCCGTCGATGAAAAATACGAGCCTTTAAGAACGTATTTTCCCGACGAAGAAGTGATACATATGAGTGAGCTGGAACTACCCGAGGAACCGGGTTGGAAGCTTTTCTTCGATGGAGCCGCAAACGCGAAAGGGGTTGGAATAGGAGCAGTACTCATTTCTGAAACAGGACGCCACTATCCCGTTACAGCTCAACTACGCTTCTATTGCACCAATAATATGGCCGAGTATGAAGCTTGCATTTTGGGTCTGCGATTAGCTGCGTACATGGATGTCCAAGATGTTTTGGTCTTGGGAGACTCGGATCTCTTGGTACATCAGATTCAGGGTGAATGGGAAACACGGGATTTGAAACTCATACCATATCGACAATGTTTGCACGATCTGAGCAGGCGATTTCGATCAGTGGAATTCAAGCACATCCCGAGAGTTCATAACGAGGTTGCGGATACATTAGCCACCTTAGCATCAATGTTGCACCATCCTGACAAAGTGTATGTTGACCCTCTGCACATCCAGGTTCGTGATCAGCACGCTTATTGCAACACGGTAGAAGAGGAAGTAGATGGCTAGCCCTGGTTTCATGATATAAAGGAGTACCTCAAAATGGGGATATATCCGGAACAGGCCACTGGGGACCAAAAAAGAGCCCTTCGGCGCTTGTCGAATGGTTTCTTCCTCAGCGGAGGAGTGTTGTACAGAAGAACCCCAGACTTGGGATTGTTAATATGTATAGACGTCGGTCAAGCCACGACGGTTATGGCAGAAGTACATGCTGGAATTTGCGGGCCACATATGAGCGGATATGTATTGGCAAGGAAGATCCTTCGGGCAGGGTATTATTGGCTCACCATGGAACACGACTGTATCACTTTCGTGAGGAAATGCCATCAGTGCCAGATACATGGAGATCTGATTCATTCTCCGCCAACAGAGTTACATACGATGTCGGCACCCTGGCCGTTTGTTGCATGGGGCATGGACGTCATTGGACCTATCGAGCCAGCAGCATCCAACGGTCATAGGTTCATTCTGGTGACCATTGACTACTTCACCAAATGGGTCGAGGCTAAAACCTTCAAGTCGGTAACTAAAAAGTCAGTGGTGGATTTTGTTCACTCCCATATCATCTGCAGATTTGGAATCCCAAAGGTAATAATTACGGACAACGGTGCTAATCTTAACAGCAGCTTGATGAGAGAGGTATGCCAACAATTCAAGATTACACATCGCAATTCCACCCCATATCGTCCTAAGGCGAATGGAGCGGTCGAAGCAGCCAATAAGAACATCAAGAAGATACTGCGGAAGATGGTGGAAGGATCTAGACAATGGAACGAAAGATTACCCTTTGCTTTGTTGGGTTATCGCACTACCGTCCGGACTTCCATAGGTGCAACTCCTTATTTGTTGGTGTACGGAACTGAGGCCGTAATACCAGCGGAGGTCGAAATTTCGTCCCTCCGAATTGTCGCTGAAGCCGAGATTGATGATGATGAATGGGCCAAAGCTCGATTGGAACAGTTGAGCTTGATAGACGAGAAAAGATTGGCAGCAGTGTGCCATGGTCAGTTGTATCAGAAGAGAATGGCAAGGGCATATAATAAGAAGGTACGCCCTAGGAAGTTTGAAGTAGGGCAGCAAGTATTGAAGCGGATCCTCCCGCATCAGGTCGAGGCAAAAGGCAAGTTCGCCCCAAATTGGCAAGGGCCTTATATCGTGACTAGAGTGTTGTCCAACGGTGCTTTGTGTTTGACGGATATCGAGGGAAGATGTGTCGATATGGCTATCAATTCTGATGCAGTCAAAAGATATTATGCGTAATTTCTTTGATTATGGTAGTTATCGGTTCATTTGTTTGTATTTGGTACTTATTGGATAATGAAATGACGGAGGCAATTCTTTCTTCTATCCAAACACTTTTAACCCTTGTTTCCCCCTTTTGAGCCTTAAGTTATTCTTTCATACCCCTCTTTTGGAATCACTAATGGAAAAGATATGAAAAAAAGAGAGAAAGAAAAAGAAGAAAAATTTTAAACAGAAAATGGAAAAAAAGAAAAAGATAAAAATCACAAGAAAAACAAAACCGTTAGGAACTACGTTTGACCTGATTCCTCAAAGAGGATACGTAGGCGCCTCACGGCTCGGTCATAATGTGCATAGTATGCATAGTGTGCGTAACGCACATAGCTCAACATAGTGTAAAAATAAAATCTCCCAATCAAGAAAATTGGGCAGAGGTTATGTTCTAAAGTTCCAGCAAAGGTTTGATTCCAAAAGTTGTAGCGGCTCACCCGTCAAAGTTATTTCAAATTCTTGATAGCTTTTCTTTTAGCCCTACACCAAAACAACATCGATGTCCAAAAAAGACCTCCCGATCATCCTCCAAGAGGTGCCAAGTCAGGCAGATAAAGCCGAGAATAATACACTGATCCCCAACAAAGAAGAGGATCATAAAACTGGAAATGAATTGATAGTCAAAAGGAATCTCCAGAAGATAGGGTCATATCAACAACACTACAATTCCCCGCTGAAGAAATAAAATGAGAGAGTCTTATCGGTGAAAACCTTCGCAGGCACCATAAGGCGACGAAAGATGAGAGATATAAAACAAGAAAGTCTTATCGGTGAAAACCTTCACAGGAACCATAAGGCGTCGGGAGCTGAGAGAAAAGAGAGAGTCTCATTAGTGAAAACCCCTCGAAAGACACTATGAGGCGACAAGACAGATCGACAAAAGGGTCCACGTTCGCAAAGAAATGGACACCCATTTATCCCCAGCAAGTAAGACCATCAGGCAAGATGATTGATATAAATAGACTGGGTCGGGAATCTATGGTGCACGTCATAAGGACCAGTCATGTCATCCAGATAAGTTCTTCGCTTTTCCTTCTTCCACCAAATATTGGTTCAGAAAGATTTTTCTCCTTTTCTATCTTTTTCATTTCTTTCTAAAAATTTGTTTTGAAAAGGATTTTTCAAAGTTTACTACCAGAGGCCAAAGGGGTACAAAAGCAAAAAACAAAAGGGATAGGCCAAAAGCCAAGAATAAGACAAAAGGCGTCGGTTGCAAAACCAAAGGACGGATTGTGTATAAAGTTAAGGGTGACGTAAAGAGAGTGGAAAATGACGGGTGAAGGACCTGTGGACCAAGTTCCGAGAAGGTTTCCCTGCAGAATGTCGATAAATCACGGACCCAAGTCCAAAGTGGTCAGACTCCACAGGAAAGGGAAATTAATCCGATGCAAGATAACCCTAACAGTCCTAAAGGTTATCCCCAGGCAATAAAGTTCTATGCCTTGCAGTTCCGGGAGGAAATAAACTCCTAAGGGAGTGGTTTCGGGAGGGAAGCGGACTCCCACGGTTTGTTCTGTAAAGAGAAAAGCAGAAAATGGGATAAATAGAAAACCATCCCTATCAGACAGGTCACCCCCAGCAAGCAACTTTGTCCACCAACCAGTTGTGGGGGCACAGAGCAAGAAAAGAAAAAGAGAAAAAAATCAACCCCCAGCGGGAAAGACACCGCTGCCCACCATGATTAAAACTAACAAAGTCCTTTTGTCTGCTACAGGAGAATAAAGGTTGACGATGGCAGAAGGACGCGATGCCAGAAAGGTCACCAAAACCGGGGCAGAAAATTTTCTGCCGTTGTCAAAAATTTTCTCGCCCACCAGTATAATGCGGGAATACATTCATGTTCTAGGTCGCCCACCAGTATAATGCGGGAATACATTCATGTTCTAGGTCGCCCACCAGTATAATGCGGGAATACATTCATGTTCTAGGTCGCCCACCAGTATAATGCGGGAATACATTCATGTTCTAGGTCGCCCACCAGTATAATGCGGGAATACATTCATGTTCTAGGTCGCCCACCAGTATAATGCGGGAATACATTCATGTTCTAGGTCGCCCACCAGTATAATGCGGGAATACATTCATGTTCTAGGTCGCCCACCAGTATAATGCGGGAATACATTCATGTTCTAGGTCGCCCACCAGTATAATGCGGGAATACATTTCTGTTCTAGGTCGCCCACCAGTATAATGCGGGAATACATTCATGTTCTAGGTCGCCCACCAGTATAATGCGGGAATACATTCATGTTCTAGGTCGCCCACCAGTATAATGCGGGAATACATTTCTGTCTTTTCATTCTTGTTCTAGGTCGTCCACCAGTATAATGCGGGAATACATTTCTTGTTCTAGACTTTCTGTTCTAGGTCGCCCACCAGTATAATGCGGGAATACATTCATGTTCTAGGTCGCTCACCAGTATAATGCGGGAATACATTTCCGTCTTTTCATTCTTGTTCTAGGTCGCCCACCAGTATAATGCGGGAATACATTTCTGTCTTTTCATTCATGTTCTAGGTCGCCCACCAGTATAATGCGGGAATACATTTCTGTCTTTTCATTCTTGTTCTAGGTCGCCCACCAGTATAATGCGGGTATACATTCATGTTCTAGGTCGCCCACCAGTATAATGCGGGAATACATTCATGTTCTAGGTCGCCCACCAGTATAATACGGGAATACATTCATGTTCTAGGTCGCCCACCAGTATAATGCGGGAATACATTTCTGTCTTTTCATTCTTGTTCTAGGTCGCCCACCAGTATAGTGCGGGAATACATTCATGTTCTAGGTCGCCCACTAGTATAATGCGGGAATACATTTCTGTCTTTTCATTCTTGTTCTAGGTCGCCCACCAGTATAATGCGGGAATACATTCATGTTCTAGGTCGCCCACCAGTATAATGCGGGCATACATTTCATATTTTTGCATTCAGGCGCCCACCTGTATAACAAGAGGAATACTTTTAAGTCTTATACTGCAGATTTTTAAATCAGTAACCCCACCGGAAGGTAGAAGGTTACAACAGGAATCCCCAACAGGAAATAATAAAAGTCCCCAACACCGGGAAGCAGAAGGTTGCAAACTCAGGCGCATGAGTCAAAAGGAAGAAAAGACGCATCTTGGAAGAAGCAGCTGGTGAACATTAAATCATGCCCAGCATAACAAATCTGATGAAGAGAGCCGTACCACCAGGGGAACCATTGAAAAGCTTAATGAAGAAAGCTATGTCCCCAGAGGACCAAGCAAAATGATGAAACCTGGTACTCAGAAAAGCGAAGGGCCAGTATCACCCCTCAAGTTCACAAAATAAAAGCATCGGAGGAAAACGCAAGCCGACAAGAAAGCAAGGCGACAAGAACAAGTTGAAGATAGATGAGATCTTATGACCCATAGTCTAGCCTAGCTTCTTGTTTTTCCTTTTAGCACAATGTAACAAGGAGATCGGTAAGCGATAACAGCACACAGCAGCATGTAACAGCACACAACAACAGCGGACATGACAGTCACACGGTAGTCCCAGCTACCAAAACTTCCCGAACTACATTGACCTGATTCCTGTTCAGCCCAGGATATGTAGGAAACCTCTGAAGCAAAGGTTCGGTCAAATCTTTTTCAAAAAATGCTTCACACGGAGTACTCGGACGAGCAAAAATCGCTTGCTTTATCTTTGCGCGAAAACCCTTCATGTCTTCGGGCAAAAAGGACAGCTGTAAGCACGTGATTTTTTGCTCCGCGGAAATTACTCCAAAAGAAAAGAAAATCAAAAATTATGCACGAGTGTTTTTGTCATTGAGTGATTTTTATTTAATGTTAAAATTGTGTGTTGATTATCATAGGTGTTAGCCGATATGTGTGTAATTGTATTTTAATTTTTACAATTTATTTAGGAGTTTAGTTTTGGTAATTGAAGAAAGGGAAAAAGTTGTGAAAAATCAGATTGGGCCCCAAAATGAGGCCCAAAACCAAAACAAAGACCCAACCCAAACACAGGCTGCCCGGGCACGTCCCAAACGACGTCGTATCAGCGCCTCAATCTGAGCCGTTGATTCATTGCAATCAAACGGTCCAATGCAGCCCCTGCTAAGTCCAAACGACGCTGTTTTAGGCGAAGTTGATCTGAGTCGTCCAAACCCATTGATCCAACGGATCCAGGCCCTCCCCTAGACCCGTCAAATCTGACCCGATCCATTCCCCTACCCGGTCTCACCCACCATCACACCCAAACGACACTGTCCCTCCTAAATGAATAGTCCTGGCCATCAATCTCACTTGATCCAACGGCCAGGATCTAAACCCTTAACCCGTATATAAACCTAACCTCTTACCCCACGCCCCAAACCAAACCCCCCCAGCCCACTGTTCACCCTTCGTCCCAGAACCTCCCTCCTCTCAAACCCTAGCAACCTTAGGTTTCCCCACCGTAAACCCGGCCACCCGGACTCCGATGACCACCAAAATAACACCCCCGATGCACCCAACCACCCTGAACACGAATCCATTAACCGTTCACCTCGAATCACCCTGTAGCTTCTCGAATCTTCAATCGAAGATTCGAGCAAAAACCAGATCTACACCCACCGACCCCAAACTCACACCATAGCACCTCCTGACCTCCCCCACCCCCTGAATGGCTTTGGTTCCATTCGAATCTAATCAAAGAGGCTCGAACCCCTAACTCGAACCTCAAGAACCCTAGAACTCAGATCTATGGGGGTCTGTCCTAATCAGTAACAGGATCAGGGTCTAATAGACTTTTACCGAGGTGTTCTCAGTTGAGAACACTTCGATTAAAGTCCATTCGACTCCAAAATGACCCGGTCCGAGTTCGAGCTTGAGTTAGTCTTAATTTCATATCCCTGAGGTAATTTTCCCTTTTCTTTGTCCTCCTGTGGATTCTATCTGTCTTTCGTGTCTGTTTTGGTTTGTTTCTGACTTATTCTGCCCATGTGTGTGAATTTTGAGTTAATGTTTAGTTTGTTTTATGGTTTTACCGATTGTTTGCTGTATATTATAGTTCGTGTAATCATTTAAATAAGGGTCGTCAACTAAATTCTCTTAAAAGATTAGAAAATCAGGAGTCCGCATTTCAGTGTGATTACTATGCATGTTCTTTTATTTATGGTGATACTTGTATCAATAGGCCTGTTGTAGTAGCACTTCAATCATAGTTTGCATCCTCAACTGCCTATAGGATCAATTGATCTTGAGTTGGTCAGGTTTGGCTCCCAATATGACCAACTCATACCCTTTAATTGGCACCCCTATTTGATTGAGTCTGAATCATTGACTGAATTTAGGCTGAAAATTGGTTATTAGCTGACGAAAGCTAACAGATCAACCTGAAAACAGCATAGAGTTTAAGTTAATTAGTGAGTAGTCAGTGATTAGTTGAATTCAGAGAGGTTTATATACTGACCATTAGGAGTTAGGGCAATACAGTAATATGCAAGGGTTAAGGGTAGTTTTGGCATAGGACAGAGTCTGATTAGGGGTTAATTTAAGAATATGTCAAGTGTTAATTAAAATACTATTAACCTAATGACAATGGGGAACAAAACATAAGGGCATGGGTTCAAAAATGAATACTTTAATGCACCCATAATTCTTGATTAGAGCAATAGGACAAGCATGGGGAGCAGATGGGTTTACTTCAAGAAAATGCACTTAGGCATGGGGAATGAAGGGGTATGGGCAGGTTAAAAAAAACCTGGAGGGGTCCGGGCAGCTGAACTGACCTGCATTGGCTTATAAATAAGCTGTTTCAGAACAATTAAAGGGCTGGACATTTTTTAGTCTCCAGAGAAAAAGAAAAAGGGCTGGTCTTTCAGTCTTAGGAAGGCAGTCTAGTTTGCAGAGTGATAGAGTTAGGATTGTGCTGGTTTTGCATCATAGCAACCAGAGGATACCATTTCTTGCATTTGTTCCTCTCACTGCTTTGCCTGCATGGTATCATTGGTTGCAACTGGATTTTCTTACCTGGGTTATAAAGATCTGTGGCTGGGATTTTTGTTGCTGTTCGACTGAGTGTGCTTCTGTTTGCTGCTGTTGCTGTGTTTGTTGCATACTACTCAGCTGATCATTCTCCTTCTTCTTTTGCTTTTCTATACCAGGTACACGACTAATACTGTCAATGTAACTTGAAAGTTGAGCATGAATACAAAAGAGAAGAGTTCAAGATGTTTATTTTCGTACATAGCCCGTATATTGAATATCATGTGATGTATAATAGTTTACATTTTTGTTTGGATACTGGAGGTAGCCCTCATACATAGTAAATGTCAATGTATGGTAACTTGATATCATATTGTGTATGTAGGCTGATAGAAAAAAAAAGGATTGACGGTGTAGTAGGCTATATCTTAGAAATTAGCTATGTTAGTGATTAGCATGTCCTTTAATGCATGTTAAGTATGAAAACTATCCATTATTAGTTAATTTCCTTCCCTTTTGATAAACTGCCTCGTTATAACTGGCAAACCACACCTTTAGAACAAAGAACACAAGTTTACGGTCTCAACCTCACGAAGGTCGAGCCCAAGTCGAAACGAACTAAGCAGGCTTTCATCGGAAAAATAGTGGCCCAGGTCTGGCCAATCCTGCATGAGCTGGGCTTGGGCCCATAATATTCGATCAGCTGCCCGTGTGCGTGGCCGTGTTTCTGATTTTGCGAAAGCATTCGGAATCCCTCTATAAATAACCTGCAAGCATGTAATTAAGTAGGATCATTTTTGCTTTCATTAGTAGAGACAAACGTAACAAGAAATATAGCCACTACATGATATCCTTTTAAAATAAAGATGAGACGAGCCTCGACAAACAAATAATGCACAAGTTGCGGGGCCCTCATTAAATGTATATATCAAAGTACTTAGTTTCCAGGGCGGGCCGTTTAGCAAATCTCACGGCCTTCCCAGAATAATAATACGATAGTCTCTTTAGGCGCGTGTTTAATAATCTACCTTCTTAAGCTCGGGTGTGCATTTCATGCGACCCAAATCCAAATCCCAAAACATTGAATACAAATATGTTCCGGATCGCGGGTGCATTTCATGTGACGCAATCCAAAGACATGTTTTAAACGATGTTCACATTCCTTTAAAATAATAATAATAAAGTGGTAAAAAGTTGAAATTGGCATATCGGTTCATAATTGTATTTAAAATCAGATAAATAAGCCGAATATGACAGTTGAGCGACCGTGCTAGAACCACGGAACTCGGGAATGCCTAACACCTTCTCCCGAGTTAACAGAATTCCTTATCCGGATTTCTGGTGCGCAGACTATAATATGAAGTCACTCTTTTCCTTGATTCGGGATTAAATTGGTGACTTGGGACACCCTAAATCTCCCAAGTGGCGACTCTGAAATAAATAAATAAATCCTGTTTCGATTGTCCTTCAACTGGAAAAAACTCCCTTGTACCCTCGCGGGTGCGGAAAAAGGAGGTGTGACAACGACCACGGCCTCGTCGCCTTTGCTCCAAAGCCAAGCGGCTTCTGCTGCTCCTGCTGCATCTAGCATGGTCGAGCAATTGGTTCGAAAAACCGACCCCGTCACTCCAAACGACCAGCCCGTCGTTGCTGCTCCATTCCAGCTGCCTCGTCGAGCTGCTACTGCTTCACTGCTTCAGCAGTGTTACTGCTGCTTGCTCCGTAGAGCTCTACCATGAAAACCCAGTCTGCTGTTGCTTCATCTTCTCCAGCTCCTCCGTGTTGTTGCTGCTGCTCACGTTTCTGCTTCTGCTCCCCGCTGCTTCTGTTGTTGCTTCATCTTCTTCGTTTCGTCGAGCTCGAGTTGAGTGGTCGAGCTCCCGAGCTCCAGCCATGGACGTGAGGCTTCGCTTCACTTGTCTCCATCCAAATGACCAGCTGTTACCGCTTCTTATTCACTACATACCCCATCGTTGTTGCTTCACGTTTGCTTCACCTCCTTCAGTTGCTTCTTAGGATCGTCTTCATCGTCGTTTGTGCAAGTTTTGGTTGGGGTCATCAAAACAGTCCATACGAGTTCGTCGTTGGTCAATCAATGTTCGTCGTTTCGATTTGGTTAGTGGGGTTTGAGTTTTATTTTTGTCCGTATTTCGTTTTGATATTCTCGAATCTAAAATCGGTAAATTTTTGTTTTGTTCGTGTTCATTGTTTTGTTAATTTTTTAGTTGTTCATGTGAAATTGTTAGTTTAATGTTTGTTAGATTCAAATTGAAATTTAATTAATTATTTCTTCAATTTGTTTCATGTATTTTATGTATTTTTCAGAAATTGTTAATATTGTTAGATTCAAGTTTAAGTTCATAATTGTTTCTTCTTCGATCTTGTTATTTGTCTAAAAGAATTTAGTTGTAATAGGGAAATATGTTGGTTTAACCATGTGAATCCGTCATGTTTTGTTGTTTAAAATAGATTTAATTCATGTTCATCT
Organism: Nicotiana tabacum; assembly: GCF_000715075.1. NCBI lineage: Eukaryota > Viridiplantae > Streptophyta > Magnoliopsida > Solanales > Solanaceae > Nicotiana > Nicotiana tabacum. Next base: position 8,199,952 of record NC_134089.1, read on the forward strand.
TTGTTTGAAGTTCATTTTTAATCCAGTGATTTAATGTGAGTTTATATTTTTGATTTGTTGATTTAGTTTGAATCATGTGTTATGTTGTTAATATTGTTGTTTCCTTGCTCATCCATTGTTGGTCTAAGTTAACCAGGATTGGTTCCCAATATGGTTAATTTATTCACATTAATTTGATGTTGTTCATCTGTGTTCATATGATTTTGTTGTTGAATTTGTTGAGAAATTGGTCATATTGGTTATATTTTGGTTGAGATTGATTAGGTGAATTGGTTATAGCTGATGGGGTAGTTTGGTAAATTGCAATACGTTCAGGGGTAAAATGGTAATTGCAATAAGGTCGTTTGGGAATTGAACATTTTTAATAATTCTTTATGTTAAGCATGTGGGACAAAATGTAATGGAGTGTGGGTGATATAATTATTTATGTTAGGCATGGGGGACAAGACATAATGGGTTGGGAATAATTCTTTAGTTTAATATAGTGGGGGACAAAACATTAGGTAGTGGATTTAAAAGGGGATGAGTGGGAAGATAATGGAATTGGTAGGAGAAAGTGGTTGATTTTAATTGATTAAAGGATTCTGGGATGGGATATAAATAAAAGAATTTGATCAGATTTTTGACACAGAAAAGAGGACAGATAGAGAGAGAGAAAAAAAAGAGCTGAATATTTAAGAGAGAAAGAAAATTCCGAAAAATATTAAAACTTTCAAGAAAAAAATAAAAGAAAAGAAAAAAATACAAATAAAAAAGGGAGCTGGAAATTAGAAGAGAGAGTAGTACCCACCTGATAAATATTCTGATATACGGGTTTAGAAATTAAGGGTTAAACATTAATTAGCCTTTCAAATCTGAAAATTCCTTTGGTTTCTGTCCGTTGTTTGTTGTCGGTGTTTCTGGATTTTATTTTGATTTTCAAATCTGTTCATGGGCTGTTGTTGTTGTGCTGTATTTTTATTACTGTTGCTGATTCTCATCTTCATCTTCTTTTGTTTCCAATACCAGGTACACGACTGTAATACTAGCTATTGCAAGCTAATAATGTGGAAGCATGAATACATATGAAGAATGAAATTTTGAAGTTTTAATATCGTTTTTTTTTCCTTTTATTGATTGTATTTAAGCTATTTCATGTATTACTGAATAATAATTGGAATAAGGAAAATAACATGAGTAGGTCTTTAATGAATCGCTTTGGCAAAACGGGTTAATTCACTAGTTATGAAGGTTTCAAGATTATCAATAGTAGGTTAATCATGAACAAGTAGCTAATTTAGCTAAGGCATAAATTTAAATTAAATTTCGTAAATTAGGCATTAAGGCATGATTTGAGTTCAGGCAAGATTAGAAGGACGTTTAAGTCTAATAAACTTTCTAATAAGCTTTAGTAATTATGGTTAAATCTAGTTTCAAATGGTTGTGAATAATTAATCTCAATAGTTTTTTATAACAATGCTGAGTTTTAATCTAGCTGTATTTGATTCTTTTGAATATTAGTTGTCGGATTTTTATTTTATTTATAATTTCGAATTTGTTTTGAGTAAAATTCTTTTTCATCAATATTTGTATTAATCTAGCAATTAGTATGTCATGCTTTCTTAAATAAATAAAATAAAAACTCGTAATTAATTAGGATTTTCTTTCTTTATTTTAGAGACTAATTTTAATAGAAAAAATGTAGTCGCTTTAGGATTTGTCCATGCGTTAATAAAACTTGCACAAACGAATACATGCGTTAATTACTTAGAATTCGGGATCGGCCGCTTACCAAACTCCACGGCCTTATCCAAAATAATAAATACGCTAATTGCTTTAAGCGCGCATTTTAATAATCTTAACTTCTTAAACTCGGGTGTGCATTTCATGCGACCCTAATCCAAATCCCAAAGCATTGAATAAAAATGTGTTCCGGATTGCGGGTGCATTTCATGTGACGCAATCCAAAGACATGTTTTTAAACGATGTTCACATCCTTTTGAAATATAATAATAAAAGCGGCTAAGAGTTAAAATTCGCACATAGGTTCAATATGTATTAAATCAGATAATCAAGCCGAATATGACAGTTGAGCGACCGTGCTAGAATCACGGAACTCGGGAATGCCTAACACCTTCTTCCGGGTTAACAGAATTCCTTATCCAGATTTCTGGTACGCAGGCTGTAATATGGAGTCATTCTTTTCCTCGATTCGGGATTAAAATTGGTGACTTGGGACACCCTAAAATCTCCCAAGTGGCGACTCTGAAATAAACAAACAAATCCCGTTTCGATTGTCCTTTAATTGGAAAAAACTCCTTCGCCCCTCGCGGGGGGCGGAAAAAGGAGGTGTGACAACGGTTTGTGTTATTATTTGATAGTTCATCTGGACGCCGTACAGCGAAGAGCTGATATGTACCCTGCCAGCGTATTGCACGCATGACCGCCATATTTGGAGGGCTTCCGTCCCTCTCACGTGCCTCGATATTGTCGAGCATCATGCCTCAGAGCGAGTATTTTGTCAGTTTGGATTTTCGCAGCCTATATCGACTCGGCCTGCATGGGATCCTTTACATTATGAGAGGGATGATCGGATGAGGGTGGACGACACATTTATTGATTGGCTAACAGTGCAGTTGGGTATTTGGGACAGCCGAGGGGACTTGACCCAGCTCCGCAACACTTTCCTATCGAAGTTTATATGGCATGGTACCGCACTGTTTCCCGACTTTTTATCGGGAACCCAGTTCACAAGTAGGTTCGTCGGGTTGCTTGTACAACGTGTTCATACAGCACCAATAGCGGCGTCCAGCGTTAGCACCTTCCCACCCACAATCCATCATGCATGGTTTTCCACAGAAGCAAATTGGTGGACGACCAGGTTGAGCCATTTGTGAAATATTTGCTTATAATAAAAAACCTTACTTACTTTTAATGAAATATTTCTGGGGGAAATTTTTAGCACACAAAATAACTACAATGACCCCATTATTTATAGGCGAAACAACACACATATAGCGCCATATCTAATGGCGCTATATTAGATAGCGCCATATCTAATGGCGCCATATCATGATATTGACAAAATGACTTTATGTCAGCCGGTTAGCTTTTTCAGCTTTTTCAGTTCGACAAGACGAGACACACATAGCGCCATATATAATGGTGCTATATTTTGCGTATTAAATATCGTGATGTCGACAAGACAACACACACATAATAAATATACCGATAATTATATTAAATTATTATTTAAATAGGTAAAATGGGAAAGTACAAATCATAATTAACAAACAAGAAAATTTTATTTCATAAATACTTAAATCGTATACATAACAACTAATTATTACAACATGAACTCATGGGTAGTTAGGTACAATAGAAGAACACCCGCCCTGAGCTTGATTACTGTTGCCACCCAAAGGACATTTTCTACGGTCGTGTCCTGTTTGCGAGCATATACCACATTTGCGCGCATATACGGTATCACTAACATCCATTTGGTTCCGTATACGCGTTCTCTTCTGCACCTGTCTTTTACACAAATAGGACATGTTACACACCATTTTAAATGGTTCTGGGGGCTAGTAATGCTCAGCACCCATTGGCTGCAACTGACCACTATATGTGTTTAGGTATTTGGAAACACTATATTGTTGATCAATATAGTTGGTGTCGCACCTCCTTTTTCCGCCCCCGAGAGGGTGCGTAGGGAGTTTTTCCAATTTAAGGACAGTCGAAACGGGATTTGTTTATTTATTTCAGAGTCGTCACTTAGGAGATTTAGGGTGTCCCAAGTCACCAATTTTAATCCCGAATCGAGGAAAAGAATGACTCTATTTAACAGTCTGCGCACCAGAAATCCGGATAAGGAATTCTGTTAACCCGGGAGAAGGTGTTAGGCATTCCCGAGTTCCGTGGTTCTAGCACGGTCGCTCAACTGTTATATTTGGCTTGATTATTTTGATTTGTTAAATACATTTTTATTGCATGATTTTATTGTTACCGCTTCTATTTAGATTTAAAGACCCTTCTTTGAATCGAATCACGCGTACGTATATTCGTGTTATAAATTATATTTTTAAAACATGCGGAGTTGTGTCACGCGCACGTGTACACAATGATATTGATAATATAATTATTATTTTTTTCGAATTTTTTTTATTATTATAAAAATAGACTTAAGTTCGAAATTGTGCTTAAATAAAATTAAGAACGTCTGTCGCTCTTGTATGATTAAATAGTGAACTGCACATCTCGGGTTATATGAAATTAATATTGATGATCTCCGAAGAACCCCTTTTTATTAAAAATTTGCTCGAAGTTGCGCGAACGCATAATCCGAATCGCCTTTAGAAGTATAATCAAGTCACGCGAACGCATCCTTAATTATGCAAATATTCTTGACAGTAATATAAATTCTCTACAAATGTTTATTGCATCCATCTATTTTTAAATGTAAGAGTCATGAGAAATCACTATTTGAGATGCCTCTAAATTCCTTGAAAAGAATTCACAATTCATTAAGTGTTGACCGCAAATTATATTTTTACGTGTGAATTATATTCCTCAAAAACCATGAGTTTAAAGAGTAAAATAAAAATAAAATAAAAATAAACAACGTGTGATTAATACTACCATTTTTATGGTAAATACAATATTTATCTACCCAAAAAGCGAATTGCGTATAAAACTTAGGAAAACAATTGATTTAATAAATGAAGTAATATTTTTTTTGAAGAATTTTCATTGTTATATTTGGAGCAAACGCTATTTACACATTTTTTGACTTAAAATGTTACAATCTATAAATCCCATCCTTCTTTTACACCACTTTTTTTTAGTCCGAGGTTATAATTGTTTGGTTAATTTTGCTTACGAAGATTGGGTTTGAGATAAATAAACCAATTCTTATATTCTGCCTATGCGAATATTTGCAAACACTAACTCTATATTTTGTAAAAAATCATTGACATTATTTCATATATTAAAAGAAATGAGTTGATCGCGTTCCTAAAATAACTAAGCCATTTGTTATTAAGAAAGAGAACTAATCTACCAATTGATTTAATACTATATTAACCAACTAAAACAAAACTGAAACTTAAACTAATAAAATTTAAATGAGTAGAAGACATCCTTATAATTCCAAACTTCATTTACTTGCCATGTTGAAGCTCTTCACAACATGAGTTTAAAAGATATGTACCTGATATTGGAAGCAAAAGAAAATGAAGATGAAAATCAGCAACAGTAATAACAGTGTAACAGCAACAACTGCCCAGCAACAGTAATAACCCAGTAACAGACCGGTGGAGTAGTAATCCCAAAAACAAAAGCTTTAAGCTTTGAATGAAACAACAACCATTGATACTAATTTCAAACAAAGAAAAAAAAAGCAGAAGATTTTTTAGTTTTTATTTTTATTTTGAAAGCTTAAATATTTTTCGGAATTTTTCTTTCTCTTAAATGTTCAGCCTTTTTTTTTTCTCTATCTGTATCTGTGTATTTTTCTCTCGTATCTCTTCTCTATGTCTTGTGTTCAAGACTTCTTCTTGTAACTCATCCCATAAACCTTTCAATTAATTAAAATCCAAACTTTTTCTCTACCCAACCCATTATCTTCCCACTCATCCCCATTACATTAAATAAACATATCACACCACCCCATTTCATTTTGTCCCCCATGCCTAACATAAAATAATGCAAGATTCCCCCTTTAAATTAAATCTTGTCCCCCCTTTATATTAAATAACCATATCACAACCCACCCCATTTTATTTTGTCCCCCATGCTTCAAATAAACAATTTCAAAATGTACAATTCCTAAACTACCCCTCACGACCTTACTGAAATTACCAAACTATCCCTAAACGTACTACAAATTACCAAACTACCCATCAGCTATAATACATCATTTAATCAAACATAACCAAAATATAGACAATATGATTAATTTCTAACAATGTTCAAACAACAAATTTCATGAACATGATTTCTTCAACATTTCAACAACAAAGCACATGAACATGATTTCAACAACATTTCAACAACAAATCACATGAACACAAATTGAACAACAAAGAACAACTAAAATTTGATTGAACAATATTTTAGCAACAAACAATCCTATTTTCGGATTCAACAACAACAACAACAAACAATTATATTTAGATTTCTAAATTCAATAATATTGAACTTAAAATCAACTACTCTAATAACATTACAACAAACAATTCCTATCTTAAACTTAAACAAGATTATGAGACAAATTCAAGAAATAATCATAAATGATAAACAAAAAATCAAACTATACACATTTCGGATTCAAGATCAAACAAACATAATATGAACATGAATTAAATCTAAAAATAAAAACGATGGATTCAAATGATTAAAACCAACATACTTCCCTTATTACAACTAAATTCTTTTAGGCAAATGACAAAACAAAACCTAAGAAGAAACAATTATGAACCTAAGCTTGAACTTAACAATATTAACAATTTCCGAAAAATACATAAAATACATGAAACAAATTGAAGAAACAATTAATTAAACTTCAATTTGTATCTAACTAATATTAAACTAACAAATATTCATTTAAACAATAATACAAACGTGAAATAAATATGAAAAATAACTAATTAATCTTCTATTATGAAATCTGAAAATTAATTTAACAAACAACATGAACAAACTAGAAAATTATTTTAACGACGAACAAACCAAACAAGAATTAAATCACTTATTGATTTTGGATCCGAAAATAACGAACAAAAATTACGGACAATAAATGAGATTCAAAAACCAACTAACCGGAAATGAATCAACGACGAACTTCGATTGTAAACAAATCTGTCCAAGCCTCGACCAAAGCTCGAATGAAGGACGACGAAGACGAAGAAGAAGTAGAAGCAGTCATGCAACTACTGCCGCGACGAGCAGCAGCAGCAGTCCGTCCAACACCTGCTGTGACGAGCAGCAGCAGCACTACGTAGGAAGCAGAAGCAACGGCGGAGGAAGGAGGAGAAGCAACGGCGATAGGCATGTTTGGATGACGGCGTGTTTGCTGAAACGCAGTAGGGGAAGCCATGGATGAGCTCAAACTCGACGATGACGAAGCTTGACGGAGGAGGGCAACTATGGAGTTGTTGGTGCGTGTGTGCGTGAGTGACGGGGTGAGGGGGCGTTCGTGGGGGAGGCTGGTCGACGTTGCAGGCTGGGGTTTGTGGGGGGGGGGGGCAGCCATGGGAGCTTGAGAAACTTGGAGAAGAAGAAGAAGATAGGAAAGGGGGGTGGCGGATTGGTTAGGTCTTTTTAGGGTTTTCTTCTCTTTTTTTTGTTTTGTGTTGTTTGTAAGATAATAGGATGTTGGGTTATGGACTGGGTCGACCCAGTTCGAAATGGACTGGGTCGTAGGGAAGATTGGGCCATTTTTTGGGCCTATGGCTTGAAATCGAAGAAGAGGCCCAATTCCGACTTTCTTTATATTTTCGCTCTCTTTTCTTCTTTTATTTCTCTAAAACTAAATTATAAAAATACTTAAACTATTATTAAGAACTAAATTAAGTTATAAAAGTGCAAATTAACTCCAAATAACAATTAACGCACAATTAAGTAATAATTAAGCATAAAATTGTATATTTGGACATTAAATGCTAAAAATGCAAAAGATGCCTATTTTTGTAATTTTCATTTTTTGTAAACAAATTTAATTAGTAACAATTATAGAATTAAATCCTACATGCAAAATGCGACATATTTTTGTATTTTTTATTAATTTAGCAAATAAACACGCACAGACAAATACAAATAATTATTCAAAATATCACAAAATTGCACACCAAAGAAAAATCATTTTATTTTTGAATTTTTTGGGAGTAATTCTCATATTGGGCAAAAATCACGTGCTTACAGTTGGTCTCCGCATAACCAATACGTTGAAAGCACTTGATGGCATGTGAACAAGGCATGTGGTAGATTGATCATTTCCCACATGAGCATAACCTTGTGGATTCATTTACAGTATGTACATTATTACCCCGATTATTATGGATAGCGGTGCGAACTTCAAAAATACCCCGTTCGTTATCATATTGCAAAAAGGAATGCCAATGTGCTCGCCGTCTGTATTTCTCTAATCTCTTCATAGGCACTGGCATAAATTCAACACCCCTTTCCATCAATTCCGTTGCAGCTGCAGACCGTTGCACAAACCTCTCCGCCATCTGCTTGAACGACATACGCACCATGGCTGTGACGGGCAATCCTCTTGCCGACTTTAATAACCCGTTGAAGGATTCTGACACGTTTGTAGTAAGAATTCCCCAGCGTCTGCCACCATCTGCATGCAACGTCCACTTTTCAGGGTCATGTCGCATTAACCAACGATATGCTGCCTCGTCTTTTTGCCTGATAGAATCCATATGCCTCCGGAATTTATGTTGGTGGTGGTCTGTTGCTGCCATCTACATCAAATCATGTAGATCCTTTTTGGGATGTGCCTTCTTGAAATTGGCCTTAAAGTGCCTTACACAGTAACGGTGGTATGCATAATATTCTTGTCAGGCAGGAAGGTTCTCCACAGAACTTAATATACCCCCGTGCCGATCAGATATTAGACAAATACCTGAACGTTGTTTGACAACGTGCTCTTTCAGGTGGTTCAAAAATATTGTCCACGTCTCTGTGCTTTTATTGGCACAAATAGCAAAGGCTAGAGGAAATATCTGTCCATTAGCATCCACTGCCACGACTATCAATAGCTTGATATCGTACTTTCCATAGACATGAGTTCCGTCTATGGATATTACGGGCCGACAATACGGAAACCCATCAATTGCTGGCTTAAACGCCCAGAACACGTAATTGAATATATATTCTGGTTTACCCGGACTCCGCTCAAGCTTCCATTCAACAACTGTTCCGGGGTTAAAGTGCTGCAGTGCAGCCATGTACCTAGGCAGATCCGCAAATGACTTATCCCAGTTACCATAGACTATTTCAAACGCTCTTTTGCGCCCAAGATATGCCTTTCTTTTAGTAATTGTGTGGCCATATTCCTGGTGGACTGCTGTAATGCACTATTTGATTTTATACCTTATGGATGCTTCGATGTGCGGAATAAGTACAAGAGATATCAAGTCAATATCCAAGTTGAAGTGATTCCCGTTGAAGGTGTCCATTTCGCATGTGTGGATGGGAATGTATTTACCCACTTTCCACATACCTGTCTTCTTCTTCGACGCACGCAACATCCAACTACATGGCCAAAACCACCTGCGGCAAATAGCCTTGTATACCGTCGGACTTGACTCCGATACCTGCATCTCACGACACTCTTTAACATTGTGCATTTTACAAGCCATGCTTACGCGTGCTTTATCAGGAAAAAGCATCCCTTTTGCAAGCACCGTTGGTCTAGACTCATCCCACATTGCTGTCCGGATTTCATCAAAATCCCTTGTGAGAGCTTCCACATCCGGCACAGCTGGCAAGTTATCAATATAAGGAATCTCCCTTGAATGAAACGGCACTTCAGAATCGTACACTTTTCGTCTATGGGGGGCTCTCTTCAAATCGGGTCCTTCCTCCTCGTCCTCTTTATCACCATCCTCACGAGCAAATGGTGTCTCGTCTCCCGATTCATCGACATTGTTATCGTAATCGCTGTTCTCTTCCTCACTCTGTGCATCTGCCAGATCCTGATGTAATACGTCATTTTCGGGCAATTGAGTGAGTACGGGTAGTTCAACTTGCTCGTTTTCACTGCACATTTCAACAAAAATATAAGCTACTAAATTAATAAATGCTTTATATATGGCTATATCATTTCACTTACAAGTCGTAATGTGATGACATTCCATGATGGACGTTTTCAGTTAGGTGATGACTATCGGATGGGCTACTTGTAAAATTCATATCCGGCCGGTACCCCCTATTAAATAAATGAGCGTTAAAATTAATTCAATACGCCAAAAACATACATAATTAACACAAATGAAAATTGAAGTTTACCACTCTTCTTGTGAATTATGGAAAGCAGGGTATAAGTTATTTTCTCGCTGCTCATTCGCCGACGGTGATAAATTTAAATCAAGAAAAAATCTTTCATCCGGAACATGTCCGGCAAAAACTGATCCAGAATAACAACCCGATGACTGGGGGTTATCTCTACTACGCACAACCTCGTTTTTTGGAACATCTTCGACCTTCACGTACATCTCCAACATTGTGATTACAAGAAATTCCCGGCATTCGTCCGGAGTCCTCAGGAAATCACTCAAAGTGTCATCATCGTCGATGTTAAACTCTGAGTAAAAAGCAACCCCTTGCGGCGTAACGGAATACGGATATCTTCCGGTTACTTTGAGTATCACTGAACGTTTTCTCACACTCATTTTTTTGCATAACAACGATATCAATGTTTCGTACTCCATTGAAAGTGGCAATTTAACATTACACTTAGCAGGTAAACTGTAGCTCACAGAGTTATTCTCCATCACAACCTCACCCCCCCCCCAATATAATGATACTCTTATTCTACGTTCTTCAGACATAATGAAAAAATGCTGGAGAATTTAACAACAATAGAAACCAACAAGAGTTAAAAAAAATTTGAATGAAGTTGTGGCGATTCTACGATGTTTATATAGAAAATGGCTAGCCGGAGTTTTTTTTTTTTTTGTATATAGCGCCACAAAAAGTGGCTTTATACGCTTTTGAATTATTGAACCCAAAAATTATTGGTGGGATCAGGTAATAAGGGGTATAGCGCCATTAATAGTGGCTCTATGTAAGATGTGTCAGTTTTACTATATATAACGCCACAAAAAGTGGCGCTATATAGTAACGGTGCAGTTACCGTTACTGTATAGCGCCACTTTTGTGGCGTTATATATAGTTTGGTAACTTTTTTTAACACTTATTTGCGTATTTTGAGTAAAAAAAAATCACATTTTGGTTCCGAACTCGATCTTTTAGTCTTAGGAATCTTAGGCGTTAGGTCTCCTGATTTTTAGGAGTTAGTATTATTTTACAAGGATAGGAATTATGTTACGTCAAATGGGAAATAGGTATGGGCTCAATGTTTTGGGCTTGAAGTGATTTGAGTCATGAATTTGTGCTAATTAACTCTGGGGTAGGAAAACTAAATCAAAACCTTTTTTTTCTTTGATTTTAAAATCTAATAAAATCCTAAATCAATCTAATTTGTAAAAATTAAAATTGTTTATCTATTAAAACAACTAATTAACTTAAAACTAAATAAAAACACTACTTTCTAAAGACTAAAAGCTAAATATGTAAAAATGATCATTTTTGTGATTTTTCTTAATAAAATTAATGCATGCATGCAAATTAGACCTAAGATGACATAGAATTAAAACGTGATATTTTTCTATGATTTTAAAATATTAAAAATACATAAAATGCAACTAAATAAAAAAAACTTTTAAAATCCCTTAAAATTATTTTTAATTTATTTTTAGAAGTTATTTTCATGTAGGACAAAAATTAGGTGCTCACGTCATATACTCTCTTATAGATCTTTAAGCAATACAATGGCAATAGAAAATATTGATATTTAGCTAAACTACAGAGAATACCATCATTTACTAAGATTTTAACTTTCATTTTGGGCATACCACCAAATGCTTCAAGTTTTAGCCTCGTATAAGTTTACACTATTTGTTCAACCAACAACTATAAATTATCATTATAGTAAATCGTTGTAATTATATCTCCTACTAGAATACCGTGTGATTCTTTCTAACATAATTAATAAATTGGTTCCTATTATTTGCAATTCTAAATTTGAATTATGCTAATCAACTTTCATTATTTAATTGGAAATAGTCTCTCTACCTGCACAAAGTAAAGTAAGATCTATGTATATATTATCCTTCTCAGATTACATTTGTAGAATTATATCGAGTTTGTTATTATAAATTTCATTATTTATTGCCAACCTCGTAATAATATTTAATTTGAATACAGTTGGGATAATAAGTCAAAAATTAGATGTTTAAAATTATGGCACAAGTAATCTTTGTTCACTCCAATTTTTGTTCACTTCATGTTTGTCAAAACTTATACTCAAACTATGGACAATGTTTTGGAAAATATGTGTTAATTTGTTTTGAATCCACATATGTTACATGGAAGTATAGTGAATGTATAAGTCTTTTTTTGTTTTTAATTCCTTCCAAATATTTCTGTGTTTGATTAATTTATATATTTAATGAAAATACAATCATTGTACTTTAAAAAGAAGTTGGAATTTGTAAAAAGCGACAAAATTTAGATTTGGTAGTTCTCGTTTGGCAATAGATTTTGGCTATCTTTCAAAAAAAAAAAATATTGTGTGTTCGTGGAATATGATAAGTTTTTTTAAAAAAAATGAAAAAATATTTCAAGTTTCCAAAAATTGTTGAATTTTTTTCCCCCACTCATAAAACTTCAACTTTTTTTTTCCAAATAAAATGCATGTTCAAACCTCCATGAGAATTTTTTTCACAAAATGCATGTCCAAACATAACTTTAAAAACTCTTTTTTCAAATTTAAACCAAATCTCTATTCAAACGCTAGCTTAGCCCATAAAAATTTTATATTACAAATATTAGACACGCGTTTCCTTATATTACAATGATTCTGTAACACTTTAGCGATGCACTCATAAAATATTCACGATGATAAAATGAATAAAAAAACTTTAAAAATATTTCTACAACTTTGAAAGATTAAATAATAAATAAGTACAATTTAAAACGTGGGAAAAAAAGAATTGCAAAACTTAAAAATATTATAGCAGGTGTTATAAAATAAAAACTGTAAAGTAAAGACAAGTATAGAGAGAAACTGATATATTATTCGAATTCAAACTGATGTACATAATGAACGGAAATCTCTTCTATTTATAGAAGAAAGGAAGCTGTTGTGTAAGCTGCTACTACAAGCTGTTTTGTAAGCTGCTACTATACCAGATATGGATAATCTTCTATTGAGAATAATGTTTATCCATAACGGAGTACTGAAAGGATAAGCTCATTGTACTAGGTATAAATAATCTTCTACTGGGGGTAATGTTTATCCATAACGGAGTACTGAAAGGATAAGCTCATTGTACTAGGTATAAATAATCTTCTATTGGGGGTAATGTTTATTCATAATGGAGTACTGAAAGGATAAGCTCATTATACCCGATATGGATAATCTTCTACCGGGGGTAATGTTTATTCATAACCGAGTATCGAAAGGATAAGCTTATTATACCCGGTATGTATCTTCTACCGGGGATAATATTTATCCATAATCGGGTACCGAAGTGATAAGCTTCTTTAGGAGGCTTATTTCCAATAGAGTACTAAATAGATAAACATATTTACGGCGGAGTCTCATATGGATAAGCTTCTTCAGGAAGTTTATTTACAACGGAGTAGTAAATGAACATCCATAATATAATATATTTATAACACTCCCCCTTGGATGTTCATTAAAAGATAATGTGCCTCATTAAAACCTTACTAAGAAAAACTCCGTGGGAAAAAATCCTAGTGAAGGAAAAAGAGTACACATATTTGGTAATACGCATTGCGAGGTGCTTCATTAAAAACCTTATAAGGAAAACCCTGTGGGAAAAAACCTTAGTAAGAAAAAAGAGTTCATCGTGTATTTTACTCCCCCTGATGAAAACCTTGTTTCAAATATTTGAGTCTCTGCATTCCAATCTTGTATACCATCTTCTCAAAAGTTGAAGTTGGCAAAGATTTAGTGAATAAATCTGCTGGATTATCACTTGAACGGATTTGTTGCACATCAATGTCATCATTTTTCTGAAGGTCGTGTGCGTAGAATAATTTTGGTGAAATGTGCTTTGTTCTATTTCCTTTTATAAATCCTCCCTTCAATTGGGCTATGCATGCAGCATTGTTTTCGTATAAAATTTTGGGTCTTTTCTCACATTCCAAACCACATTTTTCTCGAATAAATTGAATTTTTTATCTCAACCATATGCATTCCCTACTTGTTTCATGAATAGCTATTATCTCAGCATGATTTGAAGAAGTAGCAACACTAGATTGTTTTGTGGAGCACCATGATATGACAGTACCTCCATATGTAAACACGTACCCGGTTTGAGATCGAGCTTTATGAGGATCAGATAAATAACCTGCATCTGTATAACCAACAAGATCTGCACTATCTTTGTTAGCATAAAACAAACTCATATCAAGAGTTCCCTTTAAATATCGCAATATATGCTTAATCATGTTCTAATGTCTTCGTGTAGGAGAAGAACTGTATCTTGCTAGTAAATTAACAGAAAATGCTATGTCAGGCCTTGTAGCATTATCAAGATACATTAGTACACCAATTGCACTGAGATAGGGTACTTCGGGACCAAGGAGTTCCTCATCTTCTTCTGGAGGTCGGAGCAAATCCTTATTCACTTCAAGTGATCGAACAACCATTGGTGTATTCAATGGGTGCGCTTTGTCCGTGTAAAAGTATTTTAAGACCCTTTCTGTATAGGCAGATTGATGGATAAAGATCCCGTTTGCTAAATGTTCAATTTGCAGACCAAGACAAAGTTTTGTCTTTCCAAGATCTTTCATCTCAAATTCTTTCTTAGGATATTCAATTGCCTTTTGGAGCTCTTCTAGAGTTCCAATAAGATTTATGTCATCAACATAAACAATAAGTATAACAAATTTTGATGCTATTTTCTTTATAAAAATACATGGACAAATAGCATCATTTATGTAACCTTCTTTCAGCAAATATTCATTAAGGCAATTATACCACATGCGCCCAGATTGATTTAAACTGTACAAAGATCTTTGTAATCTGATTGAATACATTTCTTGAGATTTTGAATTCGCTTCAGGCATTTTAAATCCTTCAGGGATTTTCATATAAATTTACATTCGATATAGTACAAAGCTCTGAACTGAGGACTTTCATTCAATTGAAAGTCAAAAATAGGTCCGGAGATCCAGCGGATGTGATTCTTGGGTGATCCGAATCTAAATGCAAAAATCTAAAAAAACAGGTCCGAGCAAAGAGATACGAAATTTTCTTCACGGGCTGAAAAAGATCCGGATCTACCCAAACAGGTGAGGAATTACCTTGCTAAATTGTAAAATTTCACAGGAGAAGAATGAAGATTAGGAGGAACATGGGTAAAACAGCCACGAGATTGCTTACAAAGATACCACACCTAACAACTGAAAAAGAAGAGATAACTGCAGGATGGAATAGACCACGAGGAAGGAAGGTTCATTAATAACTTTGGACAATTATACAAATATTTTCGGAAGCAATCATTGAACCGAAGGCATCAGAAGTCACGAGGTCAAATGTTGAAGAACTAGAAATTATCATTGACTTCCCAAATAGGAAGGTTAACGTTGGTCGAGACTCGACACCGAATTTAAAGGTAAGTTGATTAAACTTTTACGTGCTAATAAAAATTGCTTTGCTTGCCTCTATGCTAACATAGCAGGTGTACCACCGGAGGTAAAGGTTTATATACTCAATATTGACCCGCGGTATAATCTGGTCAAGCAAAAGAAGAAACTAGAGTCAAATAATAAGAGATAAAGTTACAGAACTTCGAAAGATCGGTTTAGTCCGAAAAGTCGAATCATTCGAACTTGCTAGCTAACAACAATGCATCATTACTTTCAAAATTCCGAGGAGAAAGATGATTGCTGGTACACCAAATTATCTCGAATGTCTCGGTAAATACAATTTTAATTCAAGAAGATAAAGGTACACATTCTCCTATCTATATTTTCACTACGCAATATTTTGCATAAACATAAACTGTCAGGAAGGCTAGCTAAATGAGTAGTCGAACTAAGTGAATATGATATTATTTATCAGCCACGTACGACTATAAAATCACAAATTTAGCACTTCTTATGATTAATCTTAGCTCGAACATGTTATTTCTAGGATAATTCTTTGGATCTGGACCTTCTACACAATTAGGTCCACAAGTACTAAACTTCCCAAGTTTGGGACAATGTTTAATGCCTATCAGAGAAAGTAGTTAGATAATTCATAAAAGTTATTTTATTACTAACAACAAAGCTGAGTATGAAGCATATGCTATAGGGCTTGAATTAGCTGGGGGACTTAGAGCAAAAATATTGATTTAACGATTGATCAAATTCATGAAAACTATGTAACCCAAGAAACTCGAGTCGGATTTGCTAGTCTCGGATCTACTGCTGATATCACTGACTCAGAAAGCAACTCCGGGCACTTATTGAGAAATATCGTTTCTGGATCAAACAGTCTCGGGATCGAGCCATCTCTTATTTAGGCGATCCTATATCTATCATCAATTAGAATGAAAATGAGGTAAGCCTGACTAATTTAATTTGGAATTGGTATAATAAATTCATTTATTACTTGCAGAATGGGACTTTACCCAAAGACAAGCATGCTCTCGATAACTCTGAGTGCGTCTCATCCCGTACTGCCTGCCTTGATGAAGGAGAATTATATTTGAGAATATTCAAGGCGCCCAAAAGCTAAAATGCCATATGGACCAAACAAACAAAATATATGATGCGAGAAATTTATAAAGAAAGAAGTGAAAATTACTCCGGTAATAAGGCTTTAAATCAAAAACTCATCAAAGTCAGTATGAATAGCTCAAATCAAGATATGGCATGATCCTCGACAACATTTTAGAACCTCCGTAGTTCCCCATCAGAATACAAAATATTTGATAAAAAGAGCTTCGGTACCATCCCTATGTTGAAACTGGACCATTTGAAAGTCCATCAATATCGAAACTAACTATCCTACTGGGGACTATTAGACCGCGGATTGTCAAATTATGATTCCAGTGTTTGAGTTATCATACCTCAAAACTCAAACACTAGGGAGATTATTTATACTTGAAGATTAGTCAATTTGACCTGACATTATTTACCATCTCAACTCAGTTAATTGTATTACTCATATCAAGCATAAACACTTCAAACAATGTTGAATGAGTTCTTCAAAAATACATATACTACACGTACACAAAAAGAATCGAGAACTCCATGTCAGAGTCAAGAGTCCCACAATAAAAAACAAGAGTTTTACATCTAAGTCAAGATAAAGGTACGCAAATATGCCACCAGAATAAAGTTCACCTTGAACAAACACGTGACTTATATTCGGTCCAACAACGACCATTCAAGTTAAATATATAAGCCTTTCTTAATGGCTAATTGTATTATGACTCGGATCGATTATCCCGTATATATAAATGAAAATCTCAAATATTGTTTCGGACATGTGTCCCTCTCTATGTTCATATACTCCAATTTAGATTCAAAATCCAATTAGATTAAATGTCTCTTCAGGACAAATCTATTAAGATATATATTTATTTGGGATCAATGCTCCCTCAAACTCAATGTCTTATCGGGATCAATACTCCCATAAATTTTAATGGGGTCAATACTCTTGTAAATCCTACCGGGATTAATAATCCCTCAGACAAAAATCTACTCGGATCAATCGATCCTGTTTTATGCCCGAATGAAAAGGAGACGTCCTATTCATAGCGTTTAAAGTATATAAAAGGGCGTTCTTTTATTTAAAAGTTAGACACCCAAAGGTGCAACTTTTAGATATCGTACAAGTAACGATGCATCCAAACATATATTTTAAGTCTAGAAGACTAAGTATGAGTACTCAAATAATTTACTAAAGTGCCAAGAAAAATTAGTACTCGGATAAATTCCTCAAAAATGCCAAATGATGATATTAGACCCGAAAGACACGCGGAACACTGTATTATTCCCGGTCTAGGTTACAACCCTTTTGATAAAAAAAAGGTTAAGCAGTCATCATCTAAATATATACCTCCGAGTCCTGATGTTTTTCCTTTTCAGGAAATGGACCACATGGAAGGAATAATCAAATGCTCGAGATTTCATTCTTCAAAGCTCTAACACTTGGGGGACTATATGTATGGAAGGCAAAGAAGACTAGAAAAATCAGAATTCAAGTCAAGCCTAAGGTATACCCAACAAATCAAAAGTTAAGAGCAAAGTTACGAGCCAAAAACGCAAGCCTGATTCAAAAACCTATAAAGAATACACTCGTAGATGTAAATTTCAAAATCTTACGAATGTTTAGGTTAAAGGCAATATTTAATCATGGGTTGCAAGATATACCCTTGAATTTTTTACGAATCTGTTGTAAAGAAAACAGTTACGAAAGAGTTATAGATGATACTTAAATACATGTAAACTATTATATAAGTCGAAAGGTAGAATGATACAAAACTTTCCTCAAAGTTGTTCAAAGAAACATGTGTGTTCCTATTTCTTCTTTCGTATGTTTACACCATTATGAAGTTGAGACGTCTTCTTCATTAAGTGTCGTTCGTAAAAGGGCCCTCTTTTATAATTCCTGCTTATTCAAAAAAGTCACGGAGCATTGAAGCATTTTCAATACAAAGTTAAAGGGTGAAACAAAAACCCAAACATTAAAATAGGCAGAAAATAAAGCCGAAATTTATATATCAAATTTTGCAAACATAAGGCAAAAATTTGTCTTCAAACCCCGAAACAAGACAAGGGTAAACCAACCGATTATTGACGAAAGGAACATAAGCGGTGGAGTTATCATGTGAATCTCTAAGTTCTGCACTCTTTTTTCCTTCGTCCTATTTTTGTCTCTATTGGTTTTTTCTGGCAAGTTTTTTAATGAGGTAGAGGCAAGGATGAAAAGGATAAAGTCTTCCACTTCCGGGTCACATCATAGTGAGTAACCGAAAAGTGGGGGGACTATCTGTATTAGTAAAAATTAGACTCGTCATGTGGTTCTATTAACTGGCGACACGTGTCAGCAAAGTTTGAAGAAAAGTAAAGAATGACATGTAAAGATGATATGTGAAACACCTCTGGGACCGACCATACTCGTACCATGCATGTTAGCCTCGGAACTAATCATCATGAAATAACCCGGATCTGGTGCGGGAGAATATCTCATAATTACAAATGAGGAAGGAATCAATTAATCCCGGATTATATGGGATTTACCATCATTACACCATCAGTTACAAATCAATTATTAATAAATGCAATAAATGAATGTAACGGTCAGAACAAGGCAATCAATTACAAGATTGACTCAACAGGCACGAGATTGACTCAACAGGCACGGGATTGACACATCAGTTATGGAATTAACTCATCAGTTACAGAATTCCAGCATTTACACACCTGTTACAAGTCTTCCAAAAGTAATGGATAGATTGACTAAATGCTGATAATGGACCCATAATTCAAGGAGACTAGTTACTTAGATTTAGCCCTATAAATAGACATACTTTTACCACCATTAGGGGAATCTAATTTTCTTCTCTACAATTCTATACATTGTAATATATAGCTTATCGCACTCAAGTTAGCCATAGTTCGGCCATTTAAGCTCTGTTCGGCTCATTATCCTATCAAGGATCATTTAATAAGAATTCTTTCTTCTCTGCTTTATTTTTATTATATTATCTATCATTGAATTTATTTTCCACTTCTTTATCACGTTGTATTAACGAAATTTTATATCTTTCGGATTGAATCGGTTGCTTGTGGCCCGTCATATAAAATTATTGCTTTGACCTTGAAAACTATTTTTGTTTTAAACAATGGCCCCAAACAGTAGTGGACAATTTTGTTTTCATAAGTAGTGATCTTGCTATCAATTGCACGCGTTTAATAAATGACTCTACATGGCCATTTTGAGTATGAACATAAGCTACAGGTTGTTAAACCTTTATCCCAACTGATAGACAATAATCATCAAAAGATTGAGATGAGAATTCTCCAGCATTATCAAGGCGAATATGTGATGACCTGGACAATTGTCTCATGAATTATCGCTCTATTTTTCCCATTTTAGCTTCTTTACGCTTCGTTATCTGTGTTTTATGTGATCGGGTTGATTAATTTGAGTTCGGGGAGGATTCTGGTAAGAAATGAGACACTTAGTCTCTTTTAAGAAGGCTTAAGTTGGAAAACTCTCTTTTAAGAAGGCGTATGCTGACTTATGTGTTATAGGGCTCGGATGTGAGTTCCGATGGTTCGGTTGGCTTCGGGAGGTGATTTGTGATTTAGGAGCGTGATCTGAATGGGTTTTGGAGTTGTAGAGAAGATTTAGGCTTGAATTGGCGAAATTGATATTTTGGCAAATTCCGGTTGATTGGCGAAATTTTGATATAGGGGTTGGAATGGAATTTCGAGAGTTGCAGTAACTTCGTTGTGTCATTTGGGATGTGTGTGCAAGATTTCAGGTCATTCGGACGAGATTTGATAGACTTTTTATTCGAAAGCATAATTTAAGAGTTTTTGGAGTTCTTAGGCTTGAATCATATGTTAAATTGGTGATTTGGTGTTGTTGTGAGTGTTCTGAAGTTTTGAGCAAGTTTGAACGTTGTCGTGGAATGTGTTGGTATGATTGGTTTTAAGTTCCGGGGGTTTCGGGATGTTTTAGTGCGAAAATCATAGCCATAGCAAGTTCAGAAGGGTTGTAGGCCCCGGAACTCACCCACGCGGTTTGCACAAAAATGAGTGCAACCGCGGTGAGTGTTGTGCGGACCACACAAAAGAGGGCGCAACCGCGGTAGGTGTCGCGCGGACCGCATAAAAGGGGCCGCGGCCGCGGTGAAGAACCTTCCCGCTGGTCCAACTTCGGAAGATCATATCTTTTGATTTACGAGGAATTTTGAGATGATTCAAAAATGAAAGTTGTAGCCCTTCGTGTCTAGTTTCCAAAAATGTAAAGATATTTCAATTTGGAGATCTGTAGAAAAAGGTTATTGCCAAAATACTAAAGCCAGTCACTGCAGAGGAAGGGCCTCTGCGGCCGCGGTTGTTTTTGCGCGGACCGCACTGGCTTGTGCGGCCCGCGGAGGCTGAAATCTGAGGGGTACTCTATAAATACGATGTTTTGGGTTTTATTTAATATTTTGACCTAGAGAGCTCGGATTTTGGCGATTTTTCGAAGGTTTTTCAAGAAATTCATCGGGGTATTTTAACTCAGATTTGGCTAGAATACATGAATCTATCACTGAATTCATCATTTAATTCGTGATTTGGGATGAAATTTGGGAAGAAATATTGTGAAACCTTGCAAAAATGTTAAATGATGATTTGAAGGACCAAATGGTATCAGAATTGGATAATTTTGGTATGGTTAGACTCGTGAGGGTATGAGGATTCTGAAAATGTAAATTTTACCTGATTTCGAGACATGGGCCCGGGGCTCCGGTTTTGCTAATTTCGAGATTTTTGATATTTTTCGAATGTTTTCGCTTGGGCTTTGTTCCCTTGGCATATTGTGACGTATTCGTTCTGATTTTGGATAGATTCGACGCACGTGGAGGCCAATTCGAGCGGCAAAGGCGTCGCGAGCTAGAGAATTAGCCGGTTCGAGGTGAGTAATGATTGTAAATGATGTCCTGAGGGTTTGAAACCCCGGATTTGCACATCATAGTGCTATAGTGAGGTGAGACATGCGATGGATGATGAGCGTGAGGTTTTTTACTACTGGGGATTGTGACTTGGTCTGTCCTGATTGATAATTTTACCGCGTATTTGACTGAAATTCATTTGTTATCATCATGAGTTGGGCTGATTGCCATATTTGGGTTTCGTGTCAACTATTTGAACCCTTTGGGGATTTTTATCACTATTTCCTCACTGCTTGACTTATTATTTGAACTCAGTCCTGTTGATATCTATTGTTTTACAAGCTCAGCCACTTTTACTCAGATTTGAAACTTAAATGATATTTCTACATCATGTTTTTGGCTGAGAACTACTATTTTAATAATGCCCAAGGGGCTTGTGATGATTTTTGGACTGAGTGAGGTTGAGGGCCATATGTGAGGATATGTTTAGTGATATGAGGTCGAGGGCCTGAGATACTTTATATGCCACGAGGTGGATTGAGTGATGTGAGGCCAAGTGCCGAGTGATGTGAGGCCGAGTGCCGAGTGATGATGCCACGAGGTGGCTTGATATAGCGTTTGGGCCGTAAGGGGCCCCTCCGGAGTCTACACACCCACAGTGAGCGCAGATACCCATTGTTCTGAGTGATTGTGAGGTAGCCCGAGGGGCTGATATGAGTGATTGTGAGGTAGCCCGAGGGGCTGATACTATTCTGAGAGTGAGCCCGAGGGGCTAGCACTGTTCTGATATTGAGCCTGAGGGGTTGGTTCTGTTGATATTATGCCCGAGGCGCAGTTTGTTGTACATGTTTTGTCCGAGGGGCTGTTTACATTTATATCATTTTTGTTACTCACTTGTAAACTACTTGCTTTACTTGTTGAAAAAAGGGATTTTCACTTGATTTCTCACTGTTTTACTGTTTAAAGTGATTTTTACTGCTTCAGTATGGAATGCCTTGTGTTTTTACATGATTTCTTGCCTTCAGTCTTTATTTATTATTATTACTCACTGAGTCGGAGTACTCATATTACTCCATGCATCGTGTGTGCAGATTCAGGCATAGCAGAGTCCGCACTTGAGCGCTGATTCCTTCCAAGCTAGGCAGTGATTTGGAGTTACGAGGTAGTTGTTGACGTCCGCAGCCCTTTGTCTCTCTTATCCTCTATCATTTATGTTTTCTTCAGACTGTTGTATCGGATTTCGTACTTTGTAGACCTATAGCAGATTCTGTAGTAGCTCATGACTTGTGACAACCCGTTTTGGGCTGTGTCGGGATGGTTTCCACTGTTGTTATCATTAAAGGTTTCGCAATTTATGAATATTATATTATATGTTATTACTGTTTATGATGATTAACTGTTTAAAGGAGGTGTTTCGTTTTGGTCTGGCTGACCTTGTCTTCACGAGAGGCGCCATCATGACCGGGTTCGAGGATTGGGTCGTGACAGAATAGCCTTTATAGGATAATCTGGGAATTGTGCCCTTAATCGAATTATTTGGGATAATATCTTTGCAAACACCAGTTTGTGAGATGATAGTAGGCATACATGAGATCATCTTGAAGATGCATATATTAGGACCATAAAATATCTGAACAACTCACTTGGTGGGTGAATAGGTCCACATATATCCCCATGTATACGCTCTAAAAAGGCAGGGGATTCATTGCCAACCTTCATTAGTGATGGTCTAGTGATCCTTTTGCCTTGATAACAAGCATCATAAGAAAATTCGTCATTTGTAAGAATCTTCAGGTTCTTTAATGGATGCCCACTCGAATTTCAATAATTCGTCTCATCATTATTAATCCAGGATGGAATAAACGACCGTGCCAAAGTACAAAAGTATTTGAATCCGTAAACTTCTGGTTTACGATAGAGTGTGGTTCAGTTGTACTAATTTTTGAATAATATAAGCCAGAAGATAAAGTCGATAACTTTTCTCCAATGCATTTCTGGCCAGAAATATTCTTTGTAATGCAAAGATATTCCATGTTCATTTCATCTATTGTCTCAACATGATACCCATTTCGGCGGATATCTATAAAACTCAACAAGTTTCTTCGGGACTTGGAGGGGAACAATGCATTATCTATAATAAGTTTTGTTCTCTTAGACAGAAATATAATGACTCTTCCGGAGCCTTCAATTAAACTTATATTACTAGAAATTGTTGAAACATTTGCTTTTTCCTTATGCAAATAAGAAAAGTATTTCTGATCCTTGAATATGGCATGAGTTTCCACTATCAATAATACAAATATCTTCATGATTTGCCTTTGATCCAAACATAATTTGAGGATTATCCATATTCTCTAATACTTTCAAAGTATTTGCTCGAGATGGCAAAGTCTCGTGCTGATAACGTGTTATAAAATAAAGACTGTAAAGTAAAGACAAGTATATAGAGAAACTGATATATTATTCGAATTCAAACTGATATACATAATGAACTGAAATCTCTTCTGTTTATAGAAGAAAGGAAGTTGTTGTGTAAGCTGCTACTACAAGCTGCTGTGTAAGCTGCTACTATACCAGATATGGATAATCTTCTACTGAGAATAATGTACAAGCTCATTATACCTGGTATGAATAATCTTCTACCGGGGGTAATATTTATCCATAACCGAGTATCGAAAGGATAAGCTTATTATATCCGGTATGGATAATCTTCTACCGGGGTAATGTTTATCCATAACCGGGTACCGAAGTGATAAGCTTCTTCAGGAGACTTATTTCCAATAGAGTACTAAACAAATAAACATATTTACAGCGGAGTCCCAAATGGACAAGCTTCTTCAGAAAGCTTATTTACAACGGAGTACTAAATGAACATCCATAATATAATATATTTATAACAGCAGGAAAATAGAATAATACATAAAAGACTCATACTCCAAGGGTGTGTTTGGTATGAAGGAAAATATTTTCCTATTTTCCCATGTTTGGTTGGCTTAAATATTTTGGAAAATATTTTCCTTATGAACTCATTTTCCTCCAATTGGAGGAAAACGTTTTCCTTATCAAAAGAAGGGAAAACATTTTCAAAAATTCCTTCCCAACCTTCCCCACCCTCACCAACTCACCCCACCCCCTCTCTCCAAAAAGGACTTTTCTTTTCAAATTTCAATTTTTCCTTTACCACCTACCCTATTACCCTCCACCCCACCCCACCCACCCCTTTATAACGATCCGATCAGTCATTTTGAACTTTTGCACTTTGCTCGCCAGTTCTCGGGCATGACTTGCCCTGTGTGATTTATGTAGATCATTGGTTTTGGTTTTCAGGGGAATCAGAATGAATTTGGAAGAACAGTTCTCAGTTTGAAGCTTGAAATTTGAAAGGTTTGACCAAGATTTGACTTATTTGTATATGATCTCGGATCAGAATTTTTATGATTTGGTTAGATCCTTTAGGTGATTTGGGACTTAGGAGCGTGATCGGAATGCATTTTGGAAGTCCGTGGAAGGTTTAAGCTTGAATTGACGAAATTGAGATTTTAGTGTTTTCCGGTTGATAGGCGAGATTTTGATATAGAGGTCGGAATGGAATTCCGAAAGTTGCAGTAGTTCCGTTCATTTGGGATGTGTGTACAAAATTTTAGGTCATACGGACATGGTTTGGTTGGGTTTTTGATCAAAAGTGGAATTCGGAAGATTTTGGAAACTTAGGCTTGAATCCCATGTATTTTGGTTGATTCGATGTTGTTTGAGGTATTTTGAAGATTGATACAAATTTGAATAAGGTTATGGGTTATGTTTGTGTTGTTGGTTGAGGTCCTGGGGCCTCGGGGTGATTTCGGATGGTTGAAGGAAGAATTTGGAATTGAGTTTGTAGCTGAAATATTTGGTTCTGTCATAACCACACCTGCGGTTGGGAGGCCGCAGGTGCAATGATCGCAGAAGCATAAGGCAACCGCAGATGCGGCCAATGTGAAGTCCTTCAGGAATCGCAGAAGCGGTGTCGTGGGCTGCAAGTGCGAGTTTTTAACCGCAAATGCAGAGATTGTCATTTTAATGAAAACCGCAGATGCGGTGAAATAGTCGCAAAAGCGGGACTGCAGAAGCGGTAATACCTGGGTCAGAAAGTATATAATGTTCCTTCGCGAATTTTTGCTAAGTTATCCATTTTTGAAGACGAGAAACGAGTTATGGCAGTGAATTCAAGGGAAAATCGAAGAGAATTAGTTGGGTAAGTTCCCTAAGCCTCATTACTCATGTTTATGATCATTTTTTTTATTGTTTAATCATAGTATTAGTGGAAATTAAGGAAGAAAATTGAGGGATTGGGGCTTGAGAGTAAGAGACCTTTGAGTGGGGATTTGAGGGGCCATCGAGGTCCGATTTTGATGTTCTTGATATGTATAGACTCGTGGGAGGATGAGTATTCTATTGATGTCAATTTTGTTGGATTTCGAGACGTGGGCCCGGGGGCCGGGTTTGAGCAATTTTAGGATTTTTGATGTAAATTGGATATTTTCGAGTGGGCTTTGTTCCCTTAGCATATTTTAATAGTTATGTACTGATTGAGGCTAGATTTGGAGCATCCAGAGGTCGGTTTGTAAGGGCAAAGGCATCGCGGGCTAGAGTTTGAATCGGATTGAGGTGAGTAATGATTATAAATGATGTTTTGAGGGTTCGAAACCACGGATTGCACATCGTAGTGTTATATTGAGGTGACCCACACGCTTGATGACGAGCGTGGGGTCTTGCACTGTTAGGGATTGTGACTTAGTCCATCCCAAATGACTATTTTACCGCGTATTTAACTGAAATCTATTTGTTATCATCATGTTTTGGGTTGAATGCCATATTTGGGCCTCGTGCCAACTATTTGAACCCTTTGGGGATTTTTATTGATATTTCCTCACTTTTTGACTTCAAACTTGTACTCAGTCATGTTATATTCTACTATTTTCAAAACCCAACCATGTTTACTCTACTTTAATAGTTGAAATGATATTTTAAATAATATTTTGGGCTGAACATCATGTTTTACTATTGCCCGAGTGGCTTATGTGATTTTTGACTAAGTAAGGCCGATGGCCTGTGTTGTGAGGATACTTTTGGGTCAGGCTGCACGGCGCAACGGTGATACATTGATTATGATTATGAGGCCGAGGGCTTGAGATTTGTACGCCACAAGGTGGATTGTTTATATGAGGCCGAGAGCCTAGTGATGATGCCATGAGATGGCTTGATATAGCGCTTGGACCGTAAGGGGCCCCTCCAGGAGTCTGCACATCCCCAGTGAGCGCGGGTACCCATTGTGATTTGAGATATTGCCCGATAGGCTGGTATTGTTCTGAGACATTGCCCGAGGGATGGATTTGTTGACATTGTGCTCGAGGGGCGAACCTTTATGTGTTCATCTTTGGTACTTACCTGTCATTTACCTGTTTAACTGTGTATTTGTGCCCGAGGGGCGAATTTTCTGTGCTTATCTGTTCTAATTGCTTTGCATTCAATTGCTTAACTGATAAAAAGTCATTTTCAAAGAGGTTTAAATTGAGCTAAGGTGCTTAAGAGATTTCACAGCTTCATTTCTTTCTTACTCGTTTTGTACTACTCAATACAACATGTTGATGTATTTTTCATGATTTCCTATTACTCAATCTTTAGTTATGATTATTATGCACTGAGTCGGAGTACTCACTTTACTCCCTACACCTTGTGTGTAGATTCAGGTATTTCTGAACCCGGTAGCGGGTATTAATTGATCGGAGACAGAGTCATCGGAGTTTAGCAAGGTAGTTGCCGGCGTTCGCAGCACTGCTTTTCTTCCTCTTGATTTCATTAGACTGTATTTAGTACATTTCAGATTTTTTTATTGTATTTAGACCCTAGTAGATGCTCGTGATTTGTGACACCCCGATGTCGGGCTGTATTCATTTCCGCACTTGTTTTATTTCGCTAAATCTATACTTGTTAGGGATTTATCCTTATAAATAACTTAAATTGACTTATTAAACTATTAATACTGAATTTTGGGAATTTTGTCGGCTGGCCTTATCTTCACGAGAAGCGCCATCACGACCGGGTTCGGTTTGGGGTCATGACAAGTTGGTATCAAAGCCTAGGTTACATAGGTCTCACGAGTCATGAGCAGGTTTAGTAGAGTTTCGCGGATCGGTACAGAGACGTCTGTATTTATCCTCGAGAGGCTGCAGAACCTTTAGGAAAAACTTCACATTCTTATATTCTTATTGTGCGTCCTTGATTCAGCTTGAAATATAACTTATTCCTTCCAGGCGTTCGTATGCGCGCATGAGCGCTCAGTAGATATGCATCGATGGCTTGTGATTCCCTGATCGAGGGGCGAGACGTGATCTTTGTGTGTTGATGTTGGGCTAGTCTGGAAGACTTGACCGGATTTTTACCTATAGCTTGATCCCTGAGTCGTTGATTGCGTGAGCGCGTGTTTCTGAATCTATATGTATTGTTGTGTCCCTATTAAGGGAAGTAATGACTGGATAGTTACATGATGAGTGTGTTGTGACTGCAAGATGTATTCATATGATTTAGAAGCGACAAGAAGGGTCTGGTAGAGGATAGAAGAACTATTAGGTGTTTGAATTCCATCTTGATTCGAGGTATAGCCCCGAGTTATGGGTGTGTGAAGAATCTTTTCATGTTTCCTAGGTGGAAGTGAAGTAAATTTCATATTGCGGTATGAGTTCAGACTAAGTGACTGCGTAGTGTTTATAACGGTTGAAGGTATACATAAATGTTAGTTGGAGGCAAAACAGGTGGGTTATCTCTTGCGGAATGTTCTGAGGTTGTGTGATCCTTATGTGTCTATTAGAAGATCTCATTTACAAATGAAATATAAGTGTTGAAATTTTAATTTGGGTCACCTAAGAGGGTGGGCTTGACTGTTGCGAGGATGAATGCGAGATTTGCAGAAGATTTAATGTACCAAATGGTCGGTGTTTCACGAGCTTATGAAGGATTGAGTTTAATCTCACTATGGTATTATGACAGCAATAGAGTATATGCATTATGAGTTATTGTGTGTGTTTTGGTCTATAGCTTCGAGCCGAGTAGGGGAGTCTGCTATTGATTAGGTGATTACACGGTTAGATGCTATGTTGGTTCCAGTTTGAGGCGTACTGGTGAATCAGTTACGACCTACGGAGATTGAGACCGAGGATGGCTCGAGTAAAGAAAAATTCTTGACAAAAGTTGTAGTATGCTTCAAAGGTGTGTGAGAATCACGGAATGTCTTGATTTGTTGTGGTAAAGGATGCTCGGTGCATTGAGCAGGAAGTTGCTTGGTTGTATTGGGATGAGGTTGCATTCTGCAGTGTCAGAAGTGCTAATGAGGCACAGGTTGTTCGGTTCTTTTGATCGGGCTAATTGTGGTTTGAGATGACTCTAGGAAATGGTTCTATATGCTCAAGATTTTGCATGTAATAATTGGAGATTTTTCAGGTCTTATTTTTGGCCAGAAACTGAGGTTTGCATTTGGAGGGTGTCGAGATTCGTGGTATTTCTATATGAAATATGGGCTTCTATACGTCGGTATCAGGAAGGTAAAGGTAATGGCTTGGAATTCGTAGGAAGTCTCTTCAGGGTAACTATTTTGAACGTGGTGCTTTTGGGGATATCTAAAAAAGTATTCAGCGACTTATGAGCCTTAGACAATGTGGCTTTATGCTTGAGTCTCATGTGGCGAGTCTGGGTTGAAGAATGGTGGTGTTATAGCAAGAAAAAGTGTCTAGTTGAAGGTAAATCAGAAAGAACTTGGATAGATGGTATAGCTTGGTAGCAGGCTGGATCAATAGGGTAAGGATATGATTATTTCCTTGGGTGCTTACGAGGTAATGAGTTCTTATAGGTGTTTCGCGGCAATGCCCTTAGGTTTTAGTGGTCGACGTAGCTTGGTTGAGTTAGAAGGATTCAGTCATGTCAGGTTTGGTTTTGTGCAACAGGGAGTCAGAGAGTTCTTGATGATTTCTACCGCGGTTAAAGATGCGTATTTTCTGCGAGTGTGAGAAGAATGGGGATGTGTAGTGATTTTCTTCTAAACGAGATCAATAGAAAGTTCTTGGTTGGTTGAGTACATAGTTGCTTGTGGCTCGGAAGGAATATGAAGTTCTCATGTCATCCTAGGATGGTATGGTATATGCGGTATGTTGTGGAGGATTGAGATTGCATATGTAAGGTTACGATTTAGTCCCGAAAGGAAGGTTATAAAACTCTTAGGCAGCGGACAACTATAGACAATTAGAGAAATGAGCTTCAAATGATTAAGGAAGTGGCATTTCTAATTGAGGTTATTTGACGAGGGTATATGTTTCAGAAAAAGGCAATGTGATTAGGTTGATGGTACTTCGGTAGTATTGCGGCACTTTCATGTTAGATCGACTGCTGATATTCGAGTTTGCTTGGCGGCATAGATAAATTTTAGAGTATCTCTCGTGGAATGATTGGGTATTTGAGGTGTGGTATGTATTCGGACGGCGGAATTGAGATTAGGTATGGTGATTCGTGAGCTATATGGAGTTGGAGACTAGGGGTTCGCATGTTCAGGCTATGTTGTGGTTGTGGGTTGCATGTATCAGCACTATTTAGTGACTATCGCGGTTTGGAGACCCGAGCGGATCTTTTGTTGCTTGGTATGTTAGATTTTGGATGTGATATTGGGTACAGACTGGTTGTCTCTGTGTTGTGTTATTCTAGACTATTGCGCTAAGGCGGCACTGTTAGCTATGCCGGGAATGCCACGGATTGAGTGGCGAGGTTCGACGGATTATGTTCTAGTAGAGTGGTTTTATATTTCGAAGATCCAGCGGATAGTTGGGAAGGATCGTCTTTCTTACTTGGGTTTCGTGATAGATGTTAGTGTAGAGACTCCTACCATTGATTCAGTTCCGGTGTTGAAAGACTTTTCGGACGTGTTCTTATGGACGGGCATGTCACCAGGCAAGGTTGTTGATTTCGGTATTGATTTGATACCTGGCACCGTATCGTATGTCACCGGCAGAGTTAAAGGAGTTAAAGGATCAACTTCAGGAACTCCGTGATAAGGGTTCATTGGTAGACCTATATGGATGTATGTTCTGCATCGAGACAACTTTGTTGACTTCGAGTTGCCATGAGTGAGGGATGTGTTGATTCGGTTGTTGTTGAGCTATTAGCGTTCTGAGTTGACCTATGAGTTACTTTTCTGTGTTGCGAGGCGTTATGATTTGCTGGTTATAGGCACATGTGGTGCGGGTTCCATTAGGGTTTCATGGTGGAAGTCGAGCGGGAAGAGTACTGGGTATTGTGCGGTGGATGGCGTATCGATTATGTCCTTTTGGGATTGTATAATGCTATGTCAATGGCTTCGCAGTGGTTTTGAGGATTTCTTTGGTCTTAGACATCATATTGCGCGTGTTTGTCGATTTTGAGCATAGTGACTTAAGGTGTTTCATATGGACCAGGGTTTGGATGAGGTCGCGCAGTGGAGTGAAGCTATGTGGAAGTATGATCCTTGCGGGTTAGATTCGTGTGTTCTATTTCTATTATGTGAGGCGGGTCCTCAGCCTTGTGTTGTGGTGGTACTGGTGAGCTTACTGTACATCTCTTTCATTTGAGTCATTTTCATGATTCGAGTATGTTCGAATTTTTGCTTATTGGTGCGCGGATTGCACAAGTTGCGGCTTTAGCATGTATTGATGTGTCATGTCACCAGAGTAGTTGTGTGGGATTAGATGAGATCGTTGGGATCTTTAATGAATACAAACAGATTCGATTTCAGCATGTTGGAAGGATAATATCGAGTTTCGACTCAGAAATTTGCTATGGTCTTTGCCAAAGGAGAAGTGGCTTCATGAATGGTTGATCTGAGAAATGGTTATGGCTTACTGCGTGTTTTATTTATCCTTGGCAGTATATGAAAGTGTTGGAATAAGACTTTAGTTGATAAGAGGTTTCCTACCGGTATTCGGTTATTGGGTGCAACTGCAGTGATTTGAAGTTATCGCTACAAGTGTTGGAGTTATGTAGTATATCATGTAATTACACTCGAGGTTGCAGGTATGAGTTATTAAGCCTGGTTCGAACTTATTCAGAGTATAGATGTGAGATTCTGATCTTGTGGATGATTTCAGAAGTGGAAATGTGGTTCCAAGGTTAACGAGCTACATTGGATTGTAAAATTTTAGTCACATTGTATTATCGGACCTATATGAGATAGGGCGACATGGGATCACCCCAGGGTATATGCATGGTAAGGTTACTCAGCGATTGGTTGGCTTTTGGAACAACACTGGGCACGTTCGAGGACAAACGTATGTTTAAGTGAGGGGAGGATGTAACGACCCGACTGATCGTTTCGAGCTTTTAGACTTTACTCGCCAGTTATCGGGCATGACTTGCCCTATGTGATTTATGTAGATCGTTGGTTTTGGTTTTCAGGGGAATCAGAATGAATTTGGAAGAACAATTCTCAGTTTGAAGCTTGAAATTTGAAAGGTTTGACCAAGATTTGACTTGTTTGTATATGATCTCGGATCGGAATTTTTATGATTTGGTTAGATCTGTTAGGTGATTTGGGACTTAGGAGCGTGATCGGAATGCATTTTGGAAGTCCATAGAAGGTTTAGGCTTGAATTGGCGAAATTGAGATTTCGTCATTTTCCAGTTGATAGGCGAGATTTTGATATAGAGGTTGGAATGGAATCCCGGAAGTTGCAGTAGTTCCGTTGTGTCATTTGGGATGTGTGTGCAAAATTTCAGGACATTCGGACGTGGTTTGGTTGGATTTTTGATCAAAAGCAGAATTCGGAAGATTTTGGAAACTTAGGCTTGAATCCGATGTGTTTTGGTTGATTCGATGTTGTTTGAGGTGTTTTGAAGATTGGTACAAGTTTGAATTAGGTTATGGGTTATGTTTGTGTTGTTGGTTAAGGTCCCGGGGGCCTCGGAGTGATTTCGGATGGTTGGCGGAAGAATTTGGAATTGAGTTTGCAGCTGAAGCATTTGGTTCTGTCATAACTGCACCTGCGGTTAGGAGGCCACAGGTGCGATGATCGCAGAAGCTAAGGCAGCCACAGATGCGGCCAACATGAAGTCCTTTAGGAACCGCAGAAACGGTGTCATGGGCGCACCTGTGCTACCGCAAGTACGAAGTTTTAACCGCAGATGCGGAGATTGTCATTTTAATGAAAACCGCAGATGCGGTGGAATAGTCGCAGAAGTGGTAATAGGACCACAAGTGCGAAAATACCTGGGTCAGAAAGTATATAATGTTCCTTCGCGAATTTTTGCTAAGTTCTCCATTTTTGAAGACGGGAAGCGAGTTAGGGCAGTGAATTCAAGGGAAAATCGAAGAGAATCAGTTGGGTAAGGAGCCTCATTACTCATGTTTATGATCATTTTTCCATTGTTTAATCATGGTATTAGTGGAAATTAAGGAAGAAAATTGAGGGATTAGGGCTTGAGATTAAGAGACTTTTGAGTGGGTATTTGAGGGGCCATTCGAGGTCCAATTTTGATGTTCTTGATATGTATAGACTCGTGGGAGGATGAGGATTCTATTGATGTCAATTTTGTCAGATTCGAGACGTGGGCCTGGGGGCCGGGTTTGAGCAATTTCAGGATTTTTGATGTAAATTGAATATTTTCGGGTTGCTTTGATGGTAAGCAACCCCCACTTCCAACCGAGAGGTTGTGAGTTCGAGTCTCCCCAAGAGCAAGGTGGGAAGTTCTTGGAGGGAAGGATGTCGGGGGTCTATTTGGAAACAGCCTCTCTACCCTAGGGTAGGGGTAAGGTCTGCGTACACACTATCCTTCCCAGACCCCACTAAGTGGGATTATACTGGGTTGTTGTTGTTGTTGTTGCTTTATTCCCTTAGCATATTTTAATGGTTATGTACTGATTGTGGCTAGATTTGGAGCATCCGGAGGTCGGTTCGTGAGGGCAAAGACATCGCGGGCTAGAGTTTGGACCAGATCGAGGTGAGTAATGATTGTAAATGATGTTCTGAGGGTTCGAAACTCCGAATTGCACATCGTAGTGCTATATTGAGGTGACACACACGCTTGATGACGAGCGTGGGGTCGTGCACTGTTGGGGATTGTGACTTAGTCTGTCCCAAATGACTATTTTATCGTGTATTTGACTGAAATCTATTTGTTATCATCATGTTTTGGGCTGCATACCATATTTGGGCCTCGTGCCAACTATTTGAACCCTTCGGGGATTTTTATTGATATTTTCTCACTGTTTGACTTCAAACTTGTACTCATTCATTCTATATTCTACTGTTTTCAAAACTCAGCCACGTTTACTCTGCTTTAACACTTGAAATGATATTTTAAATAATATTTTGGGCTGAGCATCATGTTTTACTGTTGCCCGAGTGACTTATGTGATTTTTGACTGAGTAAGGCCAATGGCCTGTGTTGTGAGGATACTTTTAGGACAGGTTGCACGGCGCAGTGGTGATACATTGATTATGATTATGAGGCCTTGACCTGAGATTTGTACGCCACGAGGTGGGTTGTTGATATGAGGCCGAGAGCCTAGTGATGATGCCACGAGATGGCTTGATATTGCGCTTGGGCCGTAAGGGGCCCCTCCAGGAGTCTGCACACCCCCAGTGAGCGCGGGTACCCATTGTGATGTGAGATATAGCCCGGGGGCTGGTATTGTTCTGATACATTGCTCGAGGGGTGAATTTATTGACATTGTCCTGAGGGGCGGACCTTTATGTGTTTATCTTTCTTACTTGCCTGTTATTTACCTGTTTAATTGTGTATTTGTGCCCGAGGGGCGGATTTTTTGTGCTTACATGTTCTAATTGCTTTGCATTCAATTGCTTAACTGATAAAAAGTCATTTTTAAAGAGGTTTAAACTGAGCTAAAGTGCTTAAGAGATTTCACAGCTTCATTGCTTTCTTACTGGTTTTGTACTATTCAACACAACATGTTGATGTATTTTTCGTGATTTCCTATCACTCAGTCTTTAGTTATGATTATTACTCACTGAGTCGGAGTACTCACTTTACTCCCTGCACCTTGTGTGCATATTCAGGTGTTTCTGAACCCAGTAGTGGGTATTGGTTGATCAGAGGCAGAGTCATCGGAGCAAGGTAGCTGCCGGTGTTCGCAGCACTGCTTTTCTCCCTTTTGATTTCATTATACTGTATTTAGTACATTTCAGATTTTTCCGTTGTATTTAGACTCTAGTAGATGCTCGTGACTTGTGACATCCCGATGTCAGGCTGTATTCATTTCCGCACTTATTTTATTTCGCTAAATCTATACTTGTTAGGGATTTATCCTTATAAATAACTTAAATTGACCTATTAAACTGTTAAAACTGAATTTTGGAAATTTTGTAGGCTGACCTTGTCTTCACGAGAGGCACCATCATGACCGGCTCCGATTTGGGGTCGTGACACCCTCCCCCGCAAAAAAATTAATTTTTTTTTGGCAATTTCAAATATCTATTTTTTCGTTTTTCTGCACCACCCACCCCAACCCCCTTCACCCCCACCCGCACAATTCTTTTTTATTATTTTTTTTAATAATTTAAATTTCTATTTTTTTTTCGTTTTATTGACACCCCCGCCCCACCCCTGCACCCCCCTCCCCCCTTCGATTTTTTTTTAAATATATTTTTCAGTTTTAATTTTTTTATTTATCGGTTTAAAAGTTCAAAATTTTACAAGTTCCAAATTTGAGTTCGGAGGTTTATGTATTTGGAAGTTTACGGGTTTAGATATTATAAAGTTTACGGATTCGAAATTCCACGCTTTCGAAAGTTTAGCTGTTCGAAAGTTTATGAAATTTGTGGGTCCGGAAGGTTGTTGGTTTGAAAGTTTATGGCTTTATGTTTATTATATCTAAATTATTTATGAATACTCTTGAGAAGTTATTTTCCTTAATTTGGGTACCAAACACCGAAAAATATATAAAATTACTACTTGTTTTCCAAGAAAATATTTTCTTGAAAAATTTTTTTCACGAAAAACATTTTCCGTTATACCAAAGTCCAAACACACTCCAAGTCTGAACCTTGAATGTACTGAATTCTGAAAATGTTGGTCTATGCCTTCGCATAAATGTTTAAAAGAGAAAAGAATCCAGTTCTACAACTTTTGAATATAAAAAATCACAAAAATATTTGTAGATCGTGGAAAAATAATTTAATTCTGAATGTTGGTCTTTGCCTTCTCATAAATGAGTCAACTGTCAACATTGTGTCTGCTGCCAATTATTTTTTTATTTTATTTTTTCATAGCATATTTTTCTGTAAGCAGTTAAATGAGATCTGACAATTAAACATTTTCAATTATTACTGATGAATGTCCAAATCCAACTAGATTGTAGAGTCAAAATTACCTCCTTACTGTTTTGTACATGTCCTCGTGCCTATTGTTATCTGTCCTCTTAGACATCATATTTACATATCACAATATTTATCACTCAGCTCAAACTAGTTAGATCGGTTATACAAATCATTCATATCTAATTTTGCCGTTTCATTTCTTAACAAATTAATCATAATACTAAATAATGTATCTTTAATGTAATTAAGGGGTTGTATTATCTCGGGATTATTATCTCACCCTTCCATAGGGATAAAAATAATACTACAAACCCATGATAACTAATTCCGAGATTAGTTATACCGCAATTTTATCCCAATCAAACGTAAGATAAACTCATCTCAAATTTAATCCTGAAATTAATTATCTCTTATCTCTCGTATCAAACGAGCGCTAAGAGTTCTCTAAATAAACTAAGCTTACGTTTTCATTCACATATAGATCTCTATCAAACATAAAATGCTCTTCGCCAAGCAATTAATCACGAGAAACAAAGTCTTAGGGTTTATTGTTTGGTACGAGAGATAAGGGATAATAATCTCGGGAATAGGTGCGAGATTATTTATCGTGCGTTTGGTTGGACTTTTGAATCCGAAATAGCAATATCGGGATTAATTAATCCCCCAATTGGGTATTATTATATCCGACATTGACAGTGGAATAATAATTTTCGGATCAATTAATCCCGAGATAAATACTAAACTGACAAAGGTGCCCTTCTCCAAAGCTCTTCAGCAAAGTCTTTTGAATAATTTTAACTTATATTCTATTTTTAGTCCAATGAACCAAACATCTTTTAAAGAAAATATATTCAATAAATAATCTCGTTATTATTTAATCTCAATATTATAATTTCATCATTATAGTTTCGAGATAACTTATTTCCCTACCATACGACCGCTTGAAGCAAACAGTATTCCGCAAATCACTGATTCACAAAAAGAAAATGGACCCAAAAAAAAAAAGAGAAAAAAGTTTCATTTACTTGTAAAATTAGAACTCAAATAATTTTGACCTTTTCCCATGTAAAAAGCGTGTGAACTACGCACTTATCTTTTGACATTGATCCCACTCGACTTACTCCATCTATCCCCAGTGCCTTGCTACTTCACTCAAGACTATTTAGTCCACTTTTATTTAATTCTTTTTATCCTTTTAAATTATATTTACAATAATAATAATAAATTCAGAGTAATATGTACTTAATTTTACCCTTATCTTACGTAGATAGAAAAATTATTTTCGATAGATATATTTTCGGCACAGTCCAATATAATCGTAGCATTAAAGGAACAGATATATAGTAATGAAAAGAGTTATGGAAAAGCAACAACAACAACAAAATAGTAACTTTTAATTATTTTAATTTTCATTAATTAATCCTATCAGTTAAGACCAAATACAAATTAAGAAAAGAACAAAAATTTCTTTTCCCGAAAATACCCTTGTAACAACTCTCCAATTTAGCATGTACCACAAGCCCATTTTTGACAGTTCATTAGCGCCACCATTTGATTACTCACTTGCTTAAGCTTTCTGTCTTAAAAACACACACTATAACTGTTCAATGTTCCTGTATTTTCTATTTTCATATACTCACATAAACAAATAAACCAATAAAAAAAAGTTAAAATCCACTGCCTCTTCTCTCTCTTGAAAGCAGAAACCAAATAAGAGATTACTGTTCTTGTTCTTGTTCATCTATTTTGTTGAGAAAAATCCAGTCTTTTTATTGTTTCTCCGACTGGGTTGTACTTATATTTATATAATTTGTGTATTTTGATACATATTTTAGCTTTTTCTAAACCTGTATTTTCTTGATAAAAAAAATAAAAATCCATTTTTTTAATTGTTTCTTGAGCTGGGTTGTACTCATAATTATATAATTTGTGTATTTTGATACATATTTTAGCATTTTTAAGAACCTGTTTCTTATGGGATGCCGCATGAAATTCTTGAATATGGTGTTGGTGGTGGCGGCGGTGATGGCTGCTGCCGCCGCCGTGGCCGTCGGAGCTGAGAAACTGCCAGCGGGAGTGCTTAATTTGGAAAGGATTTTTCCTTTGAACGGGAAGGTGGAGCTGGAGGAGGTTAGAGCAAGGGACAGAGCTAGACATGCTCGAATGTTGCAGAGTTTTGCTGGTGGGATTGTTAATTTTCCTGTTGTCGGTTCATCTGACCCTTATCTTGTCGGGTAATTATTTTGTCACACCATTTTGATAAGATTATGTTGTTATATTTGTGATGTTTTTAGTGTTTTCTTCCTTTGTCTAATGTGGAGTTATATTGCTATATTGGTATGATGATGATATGAGTTGAGCTTAAATGAAGAAGTGATGATTCGTATAGCCGAACCCCTCTTGTTTGGGACTGAAGTGTTGTTGAGTTTTGTTCGGTTAATTTAGTCACCTTTGGGGAAAGTTTGATTCTTTAGGATGTTAAAACTTGGAACTTTTGGTGAATGTATGGAAGCTATGGAAAATTTGATGTGTTATTAATGTCTTATGAATTTGGTCTCACAGATTCTGAGGTAAATTTTGTGTTTTTTTAGTTTGAAGGTAATTGATTTTAGTTGCACTTGTGGGCTTGGGATTTTAGATTACATTCCCGTGAAGTCTCTTTTAAATATTGATTTTCAGTGTATTAAAGTAGTTGTAAGGCAATGAATTTTGATATGCTGTTTTCCTTTTCTAGGTGCTTTCTTGTTAATTATCGGTTGGTTGGTGATTTTGACGTTAGTGATAATTCTGTTTGCTTTAATTTGTATGGTTTCTTGTTCTGGTGCAAAATATTTAGGTAGGATCGAATGATGAGTTTCACGTTGCTCTAAAGATGACCATTTGCTATATCAGTTTGGCATTTGCTTTCTGTTGTTTGAGGATGACTGATATTCTTATTGATTTGAATATCGACTTTGTTGACCATTGTCTTTCTTTCTCTCTCTCTTTCTTCTATGCTTACTTTTGTAGCCTTTATTTTACAAAAGTAAGACTGGGAACTCCACCAAGAGAATACAATGTGCAGATTGACACAGGCAGTGATATCCTGTGGGTAACATGTAGTTCCTGCGATGATTGTCCTCGGACAAGTGGACTTGGGGTAACTCATCTTCCTTTCATCTTGTTATTGCTTTTTTAGTTTCTTGTATAAAGTGTTGTGAAGGAATAAACTTCTGTTGGAAGCTGCTGACACTGTTACATGTGTGCAGGTTGAGCTCAACTTCTATGACGCTACCATCTCGTCAACTGCTTCTCCCATTTCTTGTGCAGACCAAGTGTGCGCTTCTATAGTTCAAACTTCCTCAGCTGAGTGCTCTACGGAAACCAATCAGTGTGGTTACTCCTTTCAGTATGGAGATGGGAGTGGCACAACTGGTCATTACGTAGCCGATTTATTATATTTCGACACAGTCCTGGGAACCTCATTGATTGCCAACTCTTCAGCGCCGATTATTTTTGGGTGAGTTGTTATTTCTTAAATATCCTTACACCTTTACTTAAATTTTCATTAGAAAAAGTTGTGGGTCATTTGAACCAGAAATATCTTTGGCCAAATTTATGAAAAAACCATGTTTGTTTACCCAAAGCTTATACTTGGATATGAATTAAAACAGGTGCAGCACCTCTCAGTCTGGGGACTTGACCAAAACGGACAGAGCAATTGATGGGATATTTGGGTTTGGTCAACAGGGTCTTTCAGTAATATCTCAACTGTCTTCTCATCGGATTACTCCTAAAGTATTTTCACATTGCTTGAAAGGAGAGGGAAATGGTGGAGGTATACTAGTCCTTGGTGAGATTTTGGATCCGAGAATCGTATATAGTCCCCTTGTTCCGTCACAGTACGTATTGTTACAGTACAATGAAGTTTCTTTTCTTGCTTATGACGAATATAGAGATTTAATAGTTTTCATCTTTAGTGTGCCTTGTGCTACATGATATAAAACATGTCCATCAATTATAGCTTTTAATCCATGGGTATTTTTGCTTTGCACGTACATAATAAGCTGTACTGAATACATATCCTGGTTGTGTTTATTTTTTATGCTTTTCGACATTGTTTGTTTTCCAACTATAAGCACGGGGATGAACTGGGCACTAGGGAAGAAAATGGTTTTTTAGCGAGCTTGATTATATCCGCTCTCCACTTTTGCAGGGCACATTACAATGTATATCTGCAGAGCATTGCTGTTAATGGACAGTTGGTGCCTGTTGATCCATCAGTGTTTGCGACATCTGGCAATCGAGGAACTATTGTGGATTCTGGTACAACTTTGGCTTATATTGCCGCAGAAGCTTATGATCCCTTTGTCAATGCTGTAAGTTCCTACATTTGGCCAATTTGTTGACTCCCTCCGTCTCAACTTGAATGTCCAATTGCTCTCTTTGTCTGTACCAAAATTATATCCGCATCTTCTAAATATAAAAACTAACAACAACAACAACTACGCCTAAGTCCCAAGCAAGTTGGGGTTGGCGAAAAAGGGCAGATAACTGTTGATCAAAACCCCTGAAAATTGTTTTACCATTCATCTGCAGATAACTGCTGCTGTTTCACCATCAGTTAGGCCAATCATCTCACGAGGAAAACCGTGCTTTTTAGTCTCCTCAAGGTTCGTCCTTGTATAATTCAATAGATATTTAATTTGAGCTCTTAACGGCAAAAATGTCTTTACCCATCTGTTTTGGTGACTCAAATATGACACCCTGTTTCGTTCTGAAAACAGCATCACAGAGATATTTCCCCCAGTTTCTCTGAACTTTGACGGCGGTGCATCGATGGCTTTAAGACCAGCAGACTACCTTGTGCATATGGGCTTTGTTGTGAGTACCGGAATCTCATTGTGTTTAAATGTCTTCTTGAAGTCTCATCTTAGACTATATAAACAATGCTATATTCAGCCCTGTTGTCTTTTTGATGAACTACAAAGCTAAGCGACTCAATTGAATGTTTCTAACAGGAAGGTGCTGCTATGTGGTGCATCGGCTTTGAAAAACAGGATCAAGGTGTAACAATTTTAGGAGGTTGGTTCCTTGTTTACTAGACATGCCTCAACCCCAATTTTCTATTAGAATATTAGGTCATTGATTTGCAATTTGAAAATCGTAGCTTGAAGATTGCAGTCCCTTTGTCTTTTCTAATTTTGCATCCGTTCTTTTATTGTGATTGACCAGAGGATAGGTATACTTGTACTACCAGTAATTCGGTTAGATATGTTCCGGGGCGTGCCAAGGAATTTTTATTTCCGATTTTGCCTAGTTTTTCAATGTTTGTCTTATATATCTTGTAGAGGCAGTAGTGATTGTTACTTTGATGTTGAAATACAGCGTAGGGTGGACTCCATAGAAAGTTAATCCGTGGTAAGTGGTGTTAGACTGGATACATGAATATTAACGGAAAGGTATTAATCCCTTTCTATTTCTTGTTTGTGTGTGTATGTGTAAACCAAGCACAATGTTATGACCAACATTAAGTGAAGAGAATTAATCTTCTTTTCTTTTGGCCCATGTCCGTGTATTGTATGCGCATTGAATGTGTGAGCCTTTCCTTGTTTATCCTGGTTATGAGTTAATCGGTAGCATACATGGTGAGGTTTCAGGATGCATGATAGTTGCAGATGATAGTGTGAATTAACAAAATTAGTCAAAAGCAGCTCCATGGTGAAACACTTAGCAAGGGGGCAAGGTTTTGGAATAAGTAGAAGCAAAACACTATCTAGGCAATGCAAGTTTACTCCGCCTAAAAAGTATTAAGGTGAAGCGATAGTAGATATAATTATGGTGCCTTGTAAGTAGTTTAAGGATTAATATCTTTCTGTAGTCTGTACCACCTTTTGTAATTATGGACGACTGCACTAGCTTTGGTGCAGTTAATATATATACAACAAATGTTACCTTCTCAAAAAAAAGAAGAAGTATGGTGCCTAAATGGCAGACAATCAAGTTATTTAAGCTCAAATCTTCCAGGAGAATAGAGAATGCCGTGGTAGATGAGGAAGAAACACAGAGAACTGAAATATGCCGGTTGACATGAAAGAGTGTTGCATGAGTGTTTTACGATAGAAAGATTCCTAGCAAATTGAAAAATAAGTTAGTATAATGGTAATGGGACCAACAACAATATGTAAGAGTTAACATTACATGTCCACTAACTGACAACAACAACAACAACAACAACTACCCAGTAAAATCCCACATAGTGGGGTCTGGGGAGGGTAATGTGTACCTAGACCCTACCCCTGCCCCTATAGGGGCCGAGAGGCTGTTTCCGATAGACCCTCGGCTCAGAATACATGTCCACTAACTGAATATCGTAAAAATGCGGATGTTAAGATAGTTGCGCAATTATACAAGATTGGACAAGATTAGAAACAATCACTTTTGTCAAAGGGTGCAAGGCACACATAAAGGATGAAAAAGAGGTCACATGAGATGGTTTGTCCATATCCTATGTAGACCGCCATATGAACCGGTTATTAAGTGCCGCAACATGGTGTTGAAAGTGCAACGGGAACGAGGTATAACTGATGAATACAATCAAGAACATTGTCCCAAATGACTTACAATTTCATGGAATCAATACGGCTTGGGTGCAAATTTATTTTAGTCATGCCTGTGCCCTCGGGCTCCTTCCTCTTCCCTCCTAAACATTCTAGCTATTCAATTAGTTCTGCTGGTTTTTGGTATACAATCCTGTGTTAGCTAAAGTTAAGAGATTTAACCTTTTAACACCACTAGCCCAAGGTGAATCATTTCCACGAATCAACTTTTATGGATAATTTGAAGTAGAAATGCTCAAAAATTGTCTGACTATGATTTTGGCATTTGAACCATGTATTCCTTGTAAACATTCTAGCTATTCAACTAGTTCTGCTGGTTTTTGGTATACAATCCTGTGTTAGCTAAAGTTAAGAGATTTAACCTTTTAACACCACTAGCCCAAGGTGAATCATTTCCACGAATCAACTTTTATGGATAATTTGAAGTAGAAATGCTCAAAAATTGTCTGACTATGATTTTGGCATTTGAACCATGTATTCCTTGTCAATTGATTCATCTTCATTTGTCGAGTAATCCAGATCCATAGATAAACAAGAATCTAGGTTGGTCTAACTGTATTTTTCTTGATTTTCAGATCTTGTTTTGAAAGATAAGATCTTTGTGTATGACTTGGCTCGGCAGAGGATTGGATGGGCAGATTATGATTGTAAGTACCTCTTTTTAGAAATGAAGTCAGCATTTGCTTTTATCTCCATTTTGCCCCTTTATTTTCTTATTTCTTTTTATTTTTTGGGTTTTTGGGGTGGGGGTGGGGGGTGGGTGGGGGGGTTTGTGACATGACTTGCTTCTTCCCTCCGATTTGGTTCTCTATTTTTAAAGGTTTTCATGATTAATGTTTTTGTTATAGGTTCATCATCTGTGAATGTGTCTATAACCTCTGGCAAGGATGAATTTATCAATGCTGGACAGTTGAGCGTGAACCATGCATCAAGCAGTTTGCTGTTCAATCTGTGGCACACTAGAACTATAATTCATCTGCTATCATTGGTTCTGATGATTGGTTCCCCATTTTTAACTTAATTCAGTTTTGACTTGCCATTTTTCGTTTGGAAATATGCTTTGCCGATTAATATTACTCTAGTTGACTAGCAATTGTGTCATTCTCATTCCCTTACTAGGTTTTCCACTGATCTGATTGAGGCCTCTACCTTTCTTCTGACCTCGAAAAGATTTGTACTTAGATGTCTCTCTCGCACGTGACTAGGAGAGGCCTTTACCTTCCTTCTGACCTCGAAAAGATTTTCCCTTTGGATGTGTCTCTACAGTGACATGCCATGTAAATAACCTCTTAGTTAAGGATGGCGAAGTGAAGACGCGTAACTAGAGGCAAGATGAAAGCAATTTGTGCTCTTGTTTCGAGTTGGTCAAGCTGTTGTAGAAGGTAAAATTTTTGAAGGCCCGGGCTTCTTGTAAAGCACTAGTTTCTGTATGCACATTGCATCATTGTAAAAGCAATTAGCCGTTGTAAGCATTGCTGCTTGTTAAATTTTCATCCTTATTTCTTGTCAGATTCTTTTCCTGTCTGTCTTATTGGCAGTGTAACACATTTTACAATGTTTCAGTATAATGAAAAGTGTGTACTATATGAATGTCCTCTCTCCACCCCCACAAACATGAATAGATACTTTTTCATTAAACTATTAGTTGATCTGGTACATGTTCTTATGAGGATCCCAATCTTATATAACTTAAGTGACTCTTAACTGATATCTTTTTTCTTCTTGAAACACTTCTTCCGATCCAATCTTTCTGCAGATTCCCCTCAACGGTGTCTGTGTATATATACATTTAGGTTGGGTGGGTGTATGTGTGCATATTTTTATTTGCATTACTCGCTTGTAACTTATAGTACTTTTTGTATATGCATGGCCCTCTGGCTAGGTATTGTTTGTGGAAATTCGGCTTCTTCATTAGCTTCTGTTGGTGTCTTTTGAAAGCTACCGTTGTCCATCTTGATGCTCATCAAGTAGAGGCGTATCCATGATTTTAATACCATGGGTGCACTATTATCTTTAATATAGATGGTTGGTTCCATTATATAAAATTTTATGATGGCGGCAAATTAACGAGCAAACTGCTTTAAGATAGATGTTTGGTTCCATTATATAAAATTTTATGATGGTGGCGAGTTAACAGGCAAATTATATTAATACTATATTCGCAAAAAATATCATTCACTTTACAATTGTCCTCGACAAGTTTTTATTGAAAACAATCAATAATAACATCATTACTTACAGTTCTAAATATCTCACGCTCTATATAATAAATTAAACAATCATTCAAAAAAGTTTTTAAAAGCGACGCTTAATATTGAGCAGGGGTTTTCCTGCTATGAATCTGTTGAAAGCCGAGAAAGACGAGTCATGAGTACTTTGCTA
Organism: Nicotiana tabacum; assembly: GCF_000715075.1. Lineage (NCBI taxonomy): Eukaryota > Viridiplantae > Streptophyta > Magnoliopsida > Solanales > Solanaceae > Nicotiana > Nicotiana tabacum. The sequence goes on from NC_134089.1 coordinate 8,244,673, forward strand.
TTAGGGATTTCAAAGTGTTTGTACTCAAAAGAATGATTAGGAGAAGAAAATAAAAAAGACGTAGACAAAAAGGAATTTTTTTTAAAAAGTAAAAAAAATGTATTTGTTTGTTAATTGAAATGAAAGAAAGGACGTAGGGATAAGTTATTAATTGAAAAGGGTGTGGGAAATTGGGAATTTATTTATTGTAATTATTATACAAGGAATTAATCAAAAAGAATTGTATGGGGATCGATCATATGACCTTGGGGACAAAAAAGGAGATAAGAGGGGGCACTTAGTCACCAATGCACCAAACCAATTACTTGAGCATGGGTGACCACAAATATATTTAATCACATAATTAAAAAAATTAGTATTTTATACATAGCCTAGGGAGGGGAGCATGGGTGCATGTACCCCACCCCCTCCACGTAAATCCGTCTCTGTCATCAAGTGAATAATAACTAGGGAAAGAAGAAGGAAAGTTGGGGCAAAAATAAAGAAGGAAAGTTAAAAGACCAAGATGTGATGACCTGCCATGTCATCATGCCACATAGGTGCCATTTTGCATATATTAATGCTATGTGGAAGCTTACATAAGAAGAAGACTAGCATTTATGAGAAGATTCTAGAGAGATATGGGCATTTCCTTAGGAAGAACCTAGATCCTTATGGATTTGCTAGGAAAGTCCTTGGAATCTTCTAGACTTGTAGAGAATTCTAGAAAAAGCTTTTATCTTGTAAATATCAAGGACTTGTATAATAATTAATATTTATACACTAGCCCCTAGGAGACTAGTATATAAAGGGGGCCATTCATTTGTAATTCACCAAGCAAACAATTCAAGTTCTCTCTAATACAAAGTTTCCTTTAACAATTCTCTTGTGTTCTTTCTTCCATTCTCTTAGCGATCTTGAGTGTAGTAAGGCTGACTTGACATAGCAAGAACGTGAGCAAGTTGTGCAAGATCGTGAGCGAGTTGTCAAGTGTCGCACATGTAGTTAGTTAACAACTAAGGACGTGACAACGTGGTATTAGAGCGAAGGTTTCAACTAAGGGAATGACGAACGACAGAGAAATTAACGCTGCCAACACCCAAGCCAACTTCATCCAGGATGCTGCTGGTAAAAGCGGCCGTAGCAAAAAGAGGAATGTCACCAACATGAGCCAGGAGGTGCCACCTGAGGTTGTGTCAAACGAAGGGCTTATATCCCAAGAACCATCTGCCACTAAGGCGAGCGAGGATGAAGTGGAGGTCCTTCCAGAGGACGTCTCGCTCGGTAAAGAGTGGGTGATGAAGATGAACGTGGGGATGGACACCGTGGAGATCTTTGGCCAATGCTTGGGGAAGGTGGAAGACACCCTTAACGTTCTTGAGGGGCACACTCTTGAAGAGATTGAAAGTATTCGAAATGAATTGGAGGGACGTACACAGACTGAGATGGAACTAAGGAAAACCATCACTGCCTTAGAGTGCAAACTCATGGAGGCTTTGAGTACTATCGATGCTATGAAGGCAGAGATAGAGTCACTCGAGGAGCATGTCAATGCTGGCGTGAACGAGGTATCCAGCAATGTTGTGGTGACGAGGGAGGCCAAGATCGAGGCTCCCAAACCCCCGGTGTTCAAAGGTGTTCGTGATGCACAAGAAGTGGAAAACTTCCTTTGGTACTTGGAGAACTACTTAAGGCACGGGAAAGTGAGGGACGACGAGGCGAAGATCAACACTGCAGTATTGTACCTCTCAGAGACTGCCATGCTATGGTGGAGAAGGAAAATGACCGACGTGGATAAAGGTCTATGTACTATTAGCACATGAGATCAGTTCAAAGCGGAGTTCAAGCGACAGTTCTTTCCAAACAATGTCTTGTACAAGGCAAGGCGCAAGCTTAGGGAATTGAAGCAAACAAGGAGCATACGTAACTATGTCAAGGAGTTCACTACCCTTATGCTTCAAATCCCCAACCTGACCAATGATGACTTATTGTTCCACTTCATGGACAGGTTGCAAAATTGGGCTAAGTAGGAGTTGCAACGCCGACAAGTCACTGATATAGACCAAGCTATAGTGGAGGCCGAATCATTAATGGATATTAGGCATGGCAAGCACGACAAAGGCAATGTCAAGGAGTCAAAAGTTAACAATACCAAAGGTGGGGGAGACCGTGGAAAAGTCAAGGAGATACAACAACAATACTCCAAGACTCAAGATTTCAAAAAGTCGAGTGGTCGTCAGAGCTACGCCGAGAAGAAGGCGCAGGTCGAAAAGAAGGGATGCTATATATGTGGAGGGCCACATGGCTTCAGGAATTGTCCTGACCTCAAGAGCCTTAGTGCCATGGTACATGAGCAAAAGGAGCAGCCACAAGGAGAGAGTCCGGGAACCGCACAGTTGAGTATGATCGGATTATGTGGTGCTGTCACGAAGCAAGATATCCAACCTACCGAGAATGGCAATCAGTTTGTGGATCTCACCATCAACAACAAGCCCGCTCATGCAATGGTGGATACTGGAGCAACTCATAATTTTGTGACTTAGGCAGCCGCAAAGAGACTAGAATTGAAGCTTGCTCCAACCAACTCTCACGTCAAGACTGTGAATGCCGAGATACAGAATGCTCGTGGGGTAGCTAATGGAGTTGGTGTCAAATTGGTAACTTGGAAAGGTATGACAAACTTTACCGTAACCGCTATGGATATCTTTGACATCATACTAGGGCAAGAGTTCTTTAGACATTGTCATACTTTAATCGACCCCTACCTCCAACGTCTCTTGGTTATGGAGCGACAAGGAGCTTGCATGGTACCTACAGTGACTATGCCACACGGACAGATCCAAGCACAACTCTCAGCTATGCAGGTTTTCAAGGGGATCAAGAAGGGGGAGCCGACGTTCGTGGCAACCATTGCAAGTCTAGAGGAAGACAAAAATTTTCAAGAGATAGTGCCGCCTTGCATAGAGAAGTTGCTTAAGGAAAACAAAGATGTCATGCCCGAGGAGTTGCCTAAGCACTTGCCGCCCAGGCGAGAGGCGGATCACAAGATTGAGTTGGAGCGAAGGGCTAAGCCACCCGCATTTGCCCCATATCATATGGCACCTCCCGAGCTAGAGGAGCTCAGGAAACAATTGAAGGAGCTGCTAGATGTTGGTCACATTCGCCCATCAAAGGCACCTTTTGGCGCACCAGTATTGTTCCAGAAGAAGAAGGAAGGATCGTTGCATTTGTGCATAGACTACCGAGCACTTAATAAGGTCACCGTGAAAAATAAGTACCCGATCTCGCTCATTGCTGACTTGTTTGATAGACTTGGGCAAGCCAAGTACTCTACCAAGGTGGATCTTCGAAAAGGCTACTACCAGGTTCGCATTGCGGAAGGGGATGAGCCAAAGATAGCATGTGTGACGAGATATGGAGCCTTTGAGTGGTTGGTGATGCCCTTCGGCTTAACCAACGCACCGGCCACATTTTGTACCCTTATGAACAAGATTTTTCATCCCTACCTTGATCAGTTCGCGGTAGTCTACCTAGATGACATAGTCATCTACAGCAACACCTTGGAGGAACACATGGAGCACTTAAGGAAGGTTTTCCAAGTCTTGCGGGAGAACGAGCTATACATCAAGAGAGAGAAGTGCGAGTTTGCACAATCAAAGGTGCACTTCTTGGGCCATGTCATTAGCAATGGCGAGCTACGCATGGACGAGGTTAAGGTACGTGCTATCCAGGAGTGGGAGGCACCCATAAAGGTAAATGAGTTGAGATCCTTCCTTGGCCTTGTTAACTACTATCGTCGATTCATCAGTGGATACTCAGCAAAGGCCGTACCATTGACTGAGTTGCTAAAGACGAACAAGCCATGGGTTTGGACGGAGCATTGTCAAAAGGCGTTTGAAGGCCTCAAGGCAGCTATAATAGAGGAGTCAGTCTTGGCATTACCTGACTTTGCCAAGACTTTTGAAGTGCACACAGATGCCTCAGACTTTTCCATTGGGGGTGTCCTGATGCAGGATAATCATCCCATAGCATTTGAGTGCCGCAAGTTAAATGAGACAGAGCGGCGTTACACGGTATAAGAGAAGGAAATGACTGCCATTGTGCATTGCCTTCGTACATGGAGACATTATCTACTCGGGTCGAGGTTCGTGGTCAAGACTAATAATGTGTCTACTAGCTACTTTCAGACATAGAAGAAGATCACACCAAAGCAGGCTAGGTGGCAAGATTTCTTGGCTGAGTTTGATTATGCGCTGGACATATAAGCATAGCCGATGCCTTGAGCCGGAAAGTCGAGCTTGATGCAATCACTTCAGCGAGATGGGATATTCGAGAGCCTATAAAAGAAGGCATGCAACATGATCCAGCAGCCAAACAACTTATCGAGTTAGCCAACCAGGGCAAAACGAGACATTTTTGGGTAGAAGACGACATATTGCTTACCACGGGTCGGCGGGTCTACGTGCCTAAGTTTGGAGACATTAGACGACGGATCATAAGGGAGAGTCATGATACAATGCGGGCTGGTCATCCAGGCCAACGCTGCACCAGGGCCTTGGTTGAGTTAGTCTACTATTGGCCACACATGCGAGATGATATAGAATGTTATGTGCAGACTTGTCTTGTATGTCATCAGGACAAGGTTGAGCAACAACAACCCGGAGGACTTTTGGAGCCACTAGCAGTTGCAGAGCGTCCATAGGAGAGCGTGACTGTGGACTTTATCACTTGCCTACCAAGGTCCGACGGTTATGGTACTATTATGGTGGTCGTGATAGATTTTCCAAACATGCCAACTTCATGCCCGCCTCACCAGGTTGCACAGCTAAGGAAGCCGCCAAGCAATTCTTTAAGAACGTGGTGAAGTATTAGGGCTTACCAAGGCATATAATCAGTGATCGAGACCCCTGTTTTACTGGAAACTTTTGGAGAGAGTTGTTTGACATACTTGGTACGGAGCTGCACTTTTCTACTAGTTTCCACCCACAGACGGATGAACAAACGGAATGAGTCAATGCCTTACTAGAATGCTACTTGAGGAATTATGTAAGCGCGCATCAGAAAGATTGGGCAAGGCTCATAGACATCGCCCAATTCTCTTATAACTTGCAGCGGAGTGAGTCCACGGGACAAACACCATTTGAGCTAGCCACAGGCCAACAACCACAAACTCCACATTCCTTACCAGCCGTGTTCGAGGGAAAGAGTTTGGGGGCTTATCATATGGCCAAAGGATGGGAGGAGCAGCTCGACACTGCTAAGTCCTACTTGGATAAGGCAGCTAAGAAGATGAAGAAGTTTGCGGACCGTAAGCGGCGTCCCACATACTATAGAGTTGGGGACATGGTCATGGTGAAGTTTAACCCAAGATAGTTCAAGGCACTGCGAGTTATGCATCAGAATCTGATTCGCAAGTATGAGGGGCCATTTAAGATCGTCGCCAAGGTAGACAAGATCTCATACAAGCTTGACATGCCATCATATCTTAAGATCTACCATGTCTTCCATGCCAGCATGCTTAAGCCATATCATGAAGATAAGGATGATCCGAGTAGGGGCTAATCAAGTCGGGCGCCAATTACTATCACCGCCTCGCATGATCGGGAGATTGAGGCTATCATAGATTACCAGGTCAGGCGAAAACAAGGGCAAAAAGCCACCGCTATGCTCCTCGTCCATTGGAAAGGGCAATCACTGTAGGAGGCCACGTGGGAACGATATGAAGACTTGTGGATATTCAAAGATAAGATCCGAGAGTTTATGCAGCAGCATTGCACCACAGTCGTCGCAATATTGGGTGGGGGAGAGGGTGATGACCCGCCATGTCATCATGCCACATAGGCGCCATTTGGCATATATTAATGCCATATGGAAGCTTACAAAAGAAGAAGGCTAGCATTTGTGAGAAGATTCTAGAGAGATATGGACATTTCCTTAGGAAGAACCTAGATCCTTATGCTAGGAAAGTCCTTGGAATTTTCTAGGCTTGTAGAGAATTCTAGAAAAAGCCCTTATCTTGTAAATATCAAGGACTTGTGTAATAATTAATATTTACACACTAGCCCCTAGGAGACTAGTATATAAAGGAGGCCATTCATTTGTAATTCATCAAGCAAACAATTCAAGTTCTCTCTAATACAAAGCTTCCTTTAACAATTCTCTTGTGTTCTTTCTTCCATTCTCTTAGCGATCTTGAGTGTAGTAAGGCTGACTTGACATAGCAAGAACGTGAGCAAGTTGTGCAAGATCGTGAGCGAGTTGTCAAGTGTCGCACGTGTACTTAGTTAACAATTAAAGACGTGACAAAGAGCTTTATATTAATAATCTAAATCCTAAACTTTCTCATCCTCCCTTTACTATTCCCTCCATCTATTTTTACTTGTCTGCTATATTAAAAAAAAAAATTACTTTTACTTGTCCAGTTCGAAAAAACAAGAAATAATTTATCATTTTACATATTTCACTCTTATTATTAAGTACTACTACTAATCATTTTCAATTTATTTAATTAGAGGTGATTGTAAAGTTATCATTTTATTAATTGCTTCTTAAGTACCTTGTCAAACATGAATAAGTAAAAATAGACTGAGGGAGTATTTCAAAGTTTTGTTTGTTATAGATACATGGAAGTCAAGTTGCGGGAATCGAGGCTGTGATGGTTTGGGCATGTGAAGAGGAGACGTAGATGCCCCGGTCTGGAGGTGTGAGAAGTTAACCATGGCGGGCTTGAGGAAAGGCAGGGGTAGGCCAATGAAGTATTGGGGAAAAGTGATTAGGCAAGACATGTTGGTGCTTCACCTAACCAATGACATGACTAGCGATAGGAAGGTATCTATGATTAAGGTGATGAGTTGATAGGTAGTTGTGAGTTTCTCCTAGGTTTAATCAGTAGTACTAGTAATATTCTTGTTGTGGGTTGAAAGTTACTTCCTTCTAGTTTGTTATTGTATATCTGGTACTTAGCAACCACGTCCATTGTTTTTGAAAATTGCTACTGGAATTGTTGCTTCCTGATTATTATTATTCGTTGCTACTCCCCCCCCCCCCCCCACTGGATATTGTTGCTCCCTGATGGTTACTGTTTAATGCTACTTTTTCTCCTCTTTTCTTACCGTCTTTTGTCTCTTCCTTCTTTCTCCCCCCTCTTTCCTCTTCTTTTTCTACCCTATTCTTCCTTTCCACCTTTTCTTGAGCCGAGGGTCTATCGGAAACAGCCTCCCTACCTCTCCAGGTAGGGGTAAAGTCTGCGTACACACTACCCTTCCCAGACCCCACCCATGAGATTATACTGAGTATATTGTTGTTGTTAGTTAGTTACAGATACTAATCTTATTATGTGTATATACCGGCCATGCTTTCTTTTACATTAGGTGCATTGCTTCGATTTGAAGATTAAAATATAGCTTCGAACATAAAAATTGAAAGAAGGCAAGCCTAGAAGTGACTTTTGAGTTTCTCATCTAGTAAATATGAGACGGAACATATACCCAAAGATAGCAACTACAGAAAAATCAACGTTTTGGCGTGAAATGCAAGTTTGAATGAGTGCGATCAGGGAATTCATTCCAACGTCAATTCTGCCCTTTGTCCATAGAAAACCATGAATCTTAGGTTCCAATAAAATGAGCATTACATTGGAAAAAGTTTACCGAGAATATAGCATGACGGAAAGCCCTATATTTTTTACCATTCAAAAAAAAAGGGGAAGGGGGGGGGGGGGGTGTGAAGAAGAAAAACGAAGCAGCAGCATGATGGAAAGCCCAAAAAGGGCATTGGTTACATTTTTGACAACCTAATGGTACTGTTGACAACCTAATTATGTGTATCCCTTGCCATCAGAATGAATATCAATTAACAAACTTTCTTCCCCCGGTTGAAAAAACTATACGAGGGCAGTATTACAAAATTACTAAAAATACAGCTCAGCCTAACTTCCTAATCTAAAAGGAGAAGTTTGAGTGACAAAAAGTGGTGAGTACTAAAACAATAAAACGATAAACGGAAGTGTAATGGATTTCGACGACTCCACTTTTATGGTTGAAAGACTCACCTCCACTTCTCCTGCAACTCTTTCCTCTCCGACCAAATCCACGTTACAAAGATCGCTATAACTAGGGCAACTATGGTAAGCAGAAGCAAAGCATAATTGAAATCCTCAGTAAGAGAGTCATACGTCTTTGAAGGGGCAAGCCGAGTGAAAAAGAGATCCACTCCATGAGCAAAGACAAGGGTGGTTGACTCTAGCTTTGCCGGTATAGTTATTATGCTTTTAAGGCCTTCCACTTTAAGAGCATGTGTAACATAAGCCTGCGAGAGCAACCATCAAATCAATATGATAACCAAGGGTTAATTGTCACCCATATGGAAAACAAGGCTCAGGTGATAATTTATGATATTCCTTTGTGCTTAACAGTTAGCTATTTTGAATTCTGCAAGTATGCAATTAGAAATTAGAATATCTTGAGGGCCAAATCAGCTTCCCTGACCAACATATGATGTAAGATAGGTATCTACTTGCCATGTCAAAGCTCAATCAAGTAGGATGCATTTCTTTGCCAACATCATAAAGGAGATAACTATTGTTTTGAACCCATATTCCTATTTTAAAAATTGTAAGACGCATGTATAAAACATTATCATGAAATAATTTAGAGATATGGAAAGAACAGCACAAGTTCTGAACAAAGACATGGAAGTGTGTCTCTCTATTTGATCAAAGAACTTTTTCGGCACATAAGATCTCCCATCTAAACTAGTCTTAGTATGAGAGCTTCACCAAGAACAAAGACATGCATAAAAATCTCTTTTGGATCAAAGAACTTCCATATTTTCAGCATATAAGATCTCCCATCTACACTATGACGACTTGTAAACATGTGATCCAATCTACCCTTAATCCTAGACAAAAAGCCAAGACAGGAGTAATTGTGTGACCCAATCTAACATTTCAAAATGGTAGCGAGAGCTTCACCAAGACCAAAGAAGTCCCAAGATCTACCGTGATAAAGATACCAGATGCCATTCAAATGATATGATTAATTCTCTCTGAAAAGAAACCAACTCTTACTAGACTCCTACACGTTCTTGATGTGCAATACAGTACTAAACATCAGTATTCCTAGTCTAGTGGTAGATTTAATATCAAATGCTTCAAAACACTTAATTCATATACTCTAGGTTATGATGCAAAAATGCTCATTTTTGCTCATAGCGCAGAACACTACTAACTAGGATTGTTATGATGACTAAGACCTCTTGTGACTATGGCGTTCAATCTATTAAAACTCATCCTCAATGTAAAGAACTATTTCTTTATTCTTTTTTCTTTTGATAACAAGGTAGGCAAATTTTAGCAATTAAGTACCAAGATGGTACAAATCAAAAGTATGTAAAGGACAGTCTCTTTGATCAACAATGCAATGTGTTTTTTCCTCTGCAGCAAGCTTAAAAAGGAAGCTCTCACCTGTGGCATGATTGGCAATGAGTCAGTAAGAGGTATAATCCCTTCCTCTTTTTCAGCTTGAGTAGGGTTTAAAGTTCGTCGAGGATCGAGAAAACGCTTATCAAGTGCTAAAACCTGCATTATACCAACATATAGAGCATAAGAAGTCTACGATAAAAGGAAGGAATGTCACAACCGTCCCTGAATAAATATAAAGAACGCATTTTCTTGCAATGGCACTCCTACCGGCTACCACAAAAAAGATACACGCTAAAAGTGTTTGGACAAGTGATTAGCAAATCTAACCTGATCACCAATTGTGCCAATAAGCAACTGCTTGGAAGTAATGCCTTTCGCTGTTGAGGTAACTGCTATTGTTTTCACAGTATGCGTAAAAAAGTAAGATTGAGACTTAGTCATCACTTCAGGACGCGAGTAGGAAGAGACAGGTGCACTAAGGTTATGCTTTCCAAGAACAAGCTTCAGGACATCTTTGTTGTCCTAAAATATTACAAAAATTCAAATATGGTAAACAAGAGCCACAGAGAACAAATGAAAAGAAGAAATCTGGTAGCAAAATGTACCGCGCGAGATTGATCGTAGATCTCAACAACAGACATTTCATATCTGTGTGCACGTAGGTTGAAGTAGTGATAGACAACCCAATTTTCACTAAAGACCTTCACAGAGAGAGACGTGTCACAATACTTGGTAACTTATTAGTAGAAAGGAACATCAGATAGCTATTATTTTCTCAAATAAAAAATGAATTAGTACTACAAGGTTTGGGCCAAGGAAAACATACTGCATGTACAGGTCCCTGACAGCCATGATGAGACATGCGGTGCAGCACTCGGCCAGTTATTGTGTCAACAAGATAAACAAAAAGCCAGGAATCTTCAGGGATCACTGATCCAATGTCACCTATTGCTTTAGGTGTAACAGTCGCCAGAAATAGCACATTCTTAGATATATATTTATACAACACATCCTCTGCAACAACCTTAGCTTGTGTATGAACAACCTGAAAAGAACAAGACACAAAAAAGAAGATGATAAAATTACCATCTGCAGGTTCAGCAACACAAGCTTAAAAGAATGCATGGTAAGAAACTATACATAAGCTTCTGGGTCTTTCATAATACTTGTATGGTTCAACAATAACTATGCACGAAGAGGGACTCTGTAACCAGCTAAAAAGGGAAAAAGTATGAATCATATGTCAGTGTGTTTGAAGATATTTGCTGTTTTTGCAGGAGGGGTTTAGTAATTCGGACTTGAGTGAACTAGTCAGCTGTCAAAAGCGGACTCATTCATGTCATTCTTCATCTAACTGGGTGCTTATGTGCATTCAATTTACCAAGATCTAGTAAAAAGAGAAAACAGATTAAAAAGAGAACAGCAGAAAGGAATGTGGCTAAACTGGCAGCCTAAATCCCAAGTTTGGTTGAACACCAAAGCATTTTTTACTCTTCAGCTCCTATATTAGACAAGTGCTGCATCTGTCTGTGGTGTGTCCTCCATTGGTCTCTTCACTATACTACATCACATTCTCACTTTTAAGGCCATTAAATCATGTTTCAAGATTTATTTATTTTGCTTAAATGCTTCTTTAGAGAGTTGACATAAATTTAAGAGTTCAAATTTGTAGTCAATAATAAAAAAAAATATTTAATCTCTTGAGCTACCGCACAGCTAAAGGAGAAGAATTGGCTAAGAGAAGGCAGTGAATTTCTACAGTGGAAAGACAGCAAAGGAGTCTACTCAGTGAAATCTAGGTACATGGAAACTAATTTGAAAAATGACAGCTACTCCAAGAGATAACTTGAATTGTGTGGACAGCTATAACTGGAGCTTGTTCAGCCAGATACTTTGATGGAGTTAAAAGTTGATTCAAGCTACATATATTTGATAATTGAAGAGTTTATACTATAGGCTGCTAGATTGTATTACACTGATCAGTTTAGATGTAAGTCCAATCCAAAGGATAAAGGTCAAAGCAACATCTTTTACAGGTGAAAATAGGAACACAAAAGGTCCTTGGGGGATAAGTAGGGTCATATTATATACTCTCAAGGTATCCCTACCCACCAACTAAATAATAGGAAAACAATACCACACCTTATAGACAAATCTCCAGCCATAACTTAGTCATTAGCAGCCAAAAAATTTCAATTGACATTATTTTTCTGATAAGTGAGAAAGAAGATTAAATAAGAGACCTTGCTTAATTTTTTTTGCTTAAGTTGCAATGATCTTTTAAAGAAAGAAGCAAAAGATTACCTCACTCAATTTTCTGGTTGAAGTTGCAATGATCTTTTCCGAATCTGAGGGGAATATAACAGACCAAAGGTCACTGGATTCAAAACAATAGTCATCGGCTATCTCCGGTTTGCAGTTTTTCTTCACCACATGCCCCTTTAAGAGATTATTGTTTACGTCAACTGAATACCAGTATATATTTCCCAACTCCTTTTGGAAAATACCAACTGCTTCAAGAGTTCTAGGGTAAAGGTGTCCATACCCCTCTGCATCTATTATTAGATGTAAACGCTGCTCTGTTGAATCGGTAAATGGAAGAGGAATAATTTGTGTAATGGAATGAACAGGTGCAAAGTAATTAAGCTCCTCTCCTCTGTATGCATCAACAAAGGAGAGAATACCAGATGCATCTGAATTATGTCCACATGTACCAACTACAAGGACAGATGGGTTCTCATCTAATGCATGATGATGTGGCACCTGCCACGGATGTAACTTGAGGCCCCTTGGACTTTCACAAGTTTCTGATTTACGGAGAGCATTCAGTAGTCGAGACCAAACAATTCGACCATCTCCTGTGTGAAGTGCAAAAAGTTTCCCTGCTCGTGTAAGTACAATGAGTAGCTTCCTAAATCCATTGTGGTCTCGGGTCATCTTGCTTTTCTCAGCACTTTGTAACCTCATTCTCTGAACCACTGCTACATCATCAGGGGTTGCAAGCATTAAAGTCGCTTTTAGTTTCAGCAAATGTCCCTTCCAACAAAAGAGCACAGAAGTAAAACAAATAATCAGGTACTTAATAAAAAGAAAAAAAAATCATGTACTGAACAAAATAGAAAGATAAGAATACCAAAGTAATCATCAAATCAAACAACACAAGTTCACACTTCAATGGTTATGTTTTCTATCTCCACGACAAGCAAGCACACCAAAAAATTTATACTAGATATTATCACCTCAAGTAAACAGACTGATCAAATAAACTTTTCCCGAACTCAACTCATAACAAAATTATGTTTTTTTCCCAGAGAAAAATAATAAGGAGAACTGTGTAAATTACAAGATAGATTATAAGCTTGGGCAAATTCTGATTCTTCTGCGATATATTTAATCTTAAACCTTTTTACAGGCTTCATACCTTAAGCCATTCAAAGAGGCTGTGCTCCACTTTTGCAACAGAAACACCAGCCTTTTCTACGGGCAACTCTGAAGTTGTTACATCTATAATAGATGCAAGCCCATCTTCTCTATACCAGACAACGGCACCTTGTTGTAATAACAGCAATGAATGGTCTTCCATGACAATCAAAGCCCTAAATCCATAAGTTCGATCTGTTCGGATATAGTTGTTGATGAAGACCTTGTGCACAAGTCCCCTCTGTTGGTCGACTTCAACACTTTCCTTGAGAAAATGGGTCTTCCAATCATCACTAGACTTCACAGTGAGATGAACTTTACCACCATCTTGCTGAATCAGCCCAAAAGCGGTTTGGCCTTCAGCAAAAGACAAAGAATCACTTACGGCTTCAACATGAGGGACTGTGTCAACTACCTCCAGTGTGCCTTCATCTTTCACTTTCACAAATAACAAAGATCTATTGATTTTCACGGCAACCATTCCTGCAAGTTTGGAAGGTAATAATACTGCTACTCCTGAAAAACCCTGAAGAAGATCGGAAATATGGACCTCCTGAAATTTAATTTCTCCACCAACAAAGCTTATCGTGACTAAGATTGACCCAGAGGAATCAAGCGCCACTGCTTTGTCACTTGTAGATAATGACAAATCACCAGAAAATCCACCAGGAAATTCCGTGCTACTATGCTTCAGCAGTTCACCATTCCCAACATTGATTACATATGCTTCAAATTGGGACCTATCACCAACTCCTAATGCATATAACATGCCACTTTCTTCGGGATGAACCAAATGATGAACGTTGATGCTGCAGTTAAGAAACTACAGATTAGATGACCTTTTTCATAAATCAAGAGTCAGAAGAACAGTAAACTAGTCTAGTGAAGTTTCCAAACCCTTTCTGTGCTAAATCCTTCTTCCAGAGAATGTCACCGTCAATGCATGAAACAGCATGCAGGTAACCATTTCCATAAACCAGAATCACATTGTCCTTGTCAGCACCAAAATTTGCCTGAGCAAAGAAAATAAAAGATTTGTATATGGATCTTACTGACTTCTCAGCCTCTTACTCAACATGGCAATAACATTTTCTCCAAGCATCTTACGTGAAATTACTAAACTTAAATTCAACTATAAGTTGCAAAATGCAAAGGGTAGGATTTGGTTGCTAATACACATTTCACAAATATTTGGTTTTTTAACAAGAAAGGTCAGAACATTTTATTTGTAATAGGAATAAATAGTATATCAGAATTCCTTTTTTTTGGGGTAAGGTAAGGTATAATAGTATATCAGAATTCTTTGCACTTACTGGAGTCAACAACAATGATCTCGAGGGACTTGATCCAAGAAGGAATGACTCCCACACCATCTGGCCATCAGGAAGGTTCCATGCTCTTAAGATACTTCCTCCTGATGATAGCGTGACAACATCTGAAAAGAAATAAGAAGTCTGGTAGCTATTAGCACTCAAATCCTGTACCAAATAATATAATAATATTAAAACATTAGCTTTTATTGTGAACATTTCTTCCACCAACAGAATTAAGCTGCACGTCCTGTCCTCCAAAGACTAAGGTGCATCAAGCTAGGAAAAATTTCATAAGATACTAAATTAAAGTTTTAGGATGGATGACTCAAATCAAGTTAAAAATGAGCCCACCCTTCAAAAAGTAACTATAAAATAAATTACTGAAGGGAAAAAAATGACAATCCAATGCACTAAGATCCCTCTATGTGTGGGGTCCAGGGAAGAGCTGGCGCTGGAGGCTATTTTCACGGCTTTACCAGGTGTCTTCGAGGTCACACAACGACAATGTTTACCATAGCACTGAGGCTCCCCCTTCAAACTACTGATGGAAAAAGGAGAATATTTTCAATCTTTTCCAGTGAATCCAAGATATCAAGCCTGTGTTCCTTAAACTCGGAAAAGAGAACTGAACTATTCAGGCGAGATATCTACTAAAGAGAATTAGCCAGTGCCCAGTGGCAAAGATAATCTATGTGCTTCTTTCCTCGCAGCAGGGACGCTAACGAGATTAATGATGTTTACTTCTGTCTAGTAAAGTAACAGATATAGAGAGTCCAACCAACTTGAAATATTATAGATGTAATTCTTCTTCTAAGTTCTAACTTTATCTAAAGAAAAAGTCTTTGACATGGTCCATCATTAATAATTCAGAGGCATCATATTCCACTATCTTAAGTTGTTTTTTACCATTATCCCATCGAAAAATAAATATGGAGACAAACTAATACTAAGCTAGTCATTTTCTTTTTGTACAGTCCTAAATAAA
Organism: Nicotiana tabacum; assembly: GCF_000715075.1. Classification (NCBI taxonomy): domain Eukaryota; kingdom Viridiplantae; phylum Streptophyta; class Magnoliopsida; order Solanales; family Solanaceae; genus Nicotiana; species Nicotiana tabacum. Next base: position 8,259,791 of record NC_134089.1, read on the forward strand.
ACCACTTAGATTACCATATAAGAATAGCATATACTTGTCTATAAAACAAAATTAATTTTCCAATAACTAAAACAAGCAAGAGAAACCAAAAAAATACATTTTCCGAGGGTGATATCGATTTCATCAATGACATCATTGACTCCCAAAACCTGCCTCCAAACTGCAAAAAACAATACGCGATCGAACAAAATAAGCAACAATTTCAACTAATAAGCATTTAATTCAATAAAAATAATTATTTTTAAAAAGAAGCTCACAAATCTCGCCGTGACGAAGATCGAGGGCGGCGATTACATTCTCTTCAGTAGATACCACAACACGTTTTCTACCAGCCTTTTGTGTCTGGAACACTGTCTTTTTCACTTTTCCAATATACTGTTGATGCCTACACAATCACAAATTATGCAAATTACTTATCTAAGCATATAGTAATTGAATATTAGCAATTTTGTTTAAGTATAGTGATTGAAATTGCAAAATTTACCAGTCCATGAGGCCAACTTGATCTTCATAAAGAGCAAAAGTCGTGGACGAAACGAATAAGATGAGAAACAGAAGAAAAGCCCTAATCGCCATAGCTAATGGCGACTAGTTGTTGAATTCAAGCTGGAGAAGACAAGCTGGAGAAGAATAACAGATCTGAGAGAAGTTTTGTGAAGTACTTGTGTTGTTTGCAGCTCGGGGGGGGGGGGTACGGGTTTAACTTAGCCGGCCTTCAGTAGTGCTCCTTTTTTTTTTTCTTTCTAATTTCCTAACAAGCTATAACCTGTAAAATAAGAAATAGTTACGGTAAAGTACAACAACAAAGTATAATACCATTAGTGGGGTCGGGAGGTAGTGTGTACACAGACCTTACCCCTATCCAGATTATTTTCAAATAGACCTTCGACATCCTTCCCTCTAACAACTCCCCATCTTACTCTTGGGGTGACTCGAACTCACAACCTCTTGATTAGAAGTGGAGGTTGCTTACTATCAGAGCAACCCCTCTTGTCTAAGTTACGGTAAAATGTGTAATTAATTTTCACGGACAAGTTTAAGAGTAAAGGCACATGCTTTGAACAGGGTATGGATATTTGGTCAACTAATAATTACTCCCTCCGGTCCACAATAAGTGATCAATTTACTTTTTTATTTTGGTCCAAAATAAGTGTCCATTTATATAATCAAGAAAGAATTAAATTTGTTTTTACAAAATTACTCTTATATACATATCCTTAAGAAGTTTTCTTACTCCTCACATTAAATATTTAATTAAGGATAGTTTAGTCATACTAGGTATTTTTGTATAAAATTTAGTATTTTTTTAATGTGCGTGCCAAAAACAAATTGGTCACTTATTGTGGACCGGAGGGAGTACTAATTAATCATTACTCCCTCCGTTTCACAATAAGTGGCCAATTTGCTTTTAGCACGCCCATTAAAAAAATATTAAATGTTATACAAAAATACCTACTATAACTAAACTACCCCTAATTAAATATTTAATGTGAGGAGTAAGAAACTTTTTAGGGATATGTACAAAGGGGTTATTTTGTAAAAACAAATTGAATTCTTTCTTGATTACATAATTGGACACTTATTTTAAACCAAAATAAAAAAGATAAATTGGTCACGTATTATGAATCGGAGGGAGTATTTTTTTAGTAGTCACACTAAATATATATAATTCAACTATCGAAAAAAAATAAGTTACGCCCAAAATTAGATGCATAACCCCTTTTATGATAAAATCTTATACAAATGCTTATAAATTTTTTTTATAAATATTAATTTGTGTAGAACTTATACAATACATAGGAAGTTAGTGATTTTGAAATACTAATGATGTATCGAAACTAAGTAAAAATATATTGAAGTGAAACGATCAAAAGTAAATTAAAATTAAAAATGGAAATTCATATAAAGTCCTAGTTGGCAATCCTATAAAGGTCAAGCAGCCTAATAGCATATTTGATCAAGCTTTTAAAATTAGTTTATCTTGATAAGTCTTTTTCAAAAAGACAAAATTATATAATAATGCATTCCATAAGTTGACTTTGCACTATTTTAGCCCAGTTATAAGTTTGTAAATGTGTAACCAAATATCAATATCTTTTCAAAGATTCCTCATTACAATAAGGTGTCAAGACAGTATGAGTTAGATTTTAGAGATAGAGGAAGAGCAGGACTCAGAATCCAGAGCTCAGTTAAGAACTTTCAGCTGACAATGGAGAAGAACGGAAGGCAGACAATTCTACAACTTGGTAGAGTGGGGAAAGCTAAGTGTGTGATGGACTACAGGTATCCATTGACAGGTTATCAAGCGTTTTGCATATGTTTGGCTTCTATTGATTCAAAGCTGTGCTGCACGCTGTAGATGGAATTTCTGGAGCCTTTTGTTGTTCAACCTCTGAACAGCAAGTCATTTAATTGACTAAGTGTTACTGTTCTGCAATTTTTTCTCTAAGACATCACCTGAAGTGGAATATAGGAATGTTGTGAACGTGATAGAAGTATCATTATTCATTTACGGATTAGTTACCTTCTATAGCAAAAGTTGATACCTTATTTATTTTAAATAAACATTCTTTTAAAAAATTATATTCCATAGCTACCTTTTAATTTTTTATAGCCAAATATCTATTTATGGTCACCTCCTACCCTTAAGCCATAAAATAACAACAACAACATCCCAGTGAGATCCCACATGTGGGGTCTGGGGAGGGTAGTGCGTACGCAGACCTTACCCCTACTCCGGAGGAGTAGAGAGACTGTTTCCGGTAGACCCTCGGCACAAGACGGAAAGAGACAATGTAACAGTAACAGCAAAAGAATCCTAACATATAACACCAGCAACGCAATAACCAGAAAATAGAGAGCAAAGTATTAACACAAAACATCAACAAAGGCACAATACTACATACGCAAGGGAATAATATGTACACACAAGGCCGCTAGACATACTATAGCCTAACTTTCGACCCTAAAGAAGTATTAAGAACACAACTGGAGCCCCTAGCAGCCTAAAACAAGACATTATCACACTAGCCTCATGTCTCCTAACCTACAACCCCAGTGCTCGACCTCCACAACTTCCTATCAAGGGCTATGTCCTCGGAAATCTGCATCTGCACCATGTCCTGCTTGATCACCTCTCCCCAATATTTCTTAGGTCGCCCTCTACCTCTCCTCATACCCGTCAAGGCCAGCCGTTCACACCTCATCACCGGTGCATCCAGGCTTCTTTTCTTCACATGCCCGAATCATCTAAGCCTAGCTTCCCGCATCTTGTCTTCCATGGGAACCATGCCCACCTTCCCCCGAATATCGTCATTCCTAATCTTATCTAGCTTAGTGTGTCCGCACATCCATCTCAGCATCCTCATCTCTGCAACTTTCATCTTCTGGATATGGGAATTCTTTACTGGCCAACACTTTGCACCATACAACATGGTCGGTCTAACCACCGTTCTATAGAACTTTCCTTTAAGTTCCGAAGGCACCTTCCTGTCACACAGACCACCAGACGCTAGCCTCCATTTCATCCACCCCACTCATACATGGTGCATGACATTCTCGTCAATATCCTTATTCCCATGTATAATCGACCCCAGGAACTTGAAGCTCACTTTCTTGGGGATGACTTGTGAGTCAAGCCTCACGTCCATGTCTGCTTCACCGGGCACGCTGCTGAACTTGAACTCCACGTATTCAATCTTAGTCCTGCTCAGCCTGAAACCTTTAGACTCAAGGGTCTGTCACTAAACCTCCAACCTTCGTTAACACCGTTTCGCGTCTCATCAATCAGTACTATATCATCAGCGAATAACATACACCATGGCACATCCCCTTGGTATGGTGTGTCAGTGCGTCTATCGTCAGGGCAAATAAGAACGGGCTGATCGCAGATCCTTGGTGTAGCCCCATAACAACCGAAAATTGCTCCGAGTCGCCCCCTACTATCCTAACCCGAGTCTTAGCTCCATCATACATATCCTTAATCACCCTAATATAAGCCACCGGAACACCTTTCACCTCCAGACATCTCCAAAGAACTTTCCTAGGTACCTTATCATAAGCTTTCTCCAGGTCAATAAACACCATGTGCAAATCACTCCTCCTATCCCTGTACAGTTCCACCAACCTCCGAATAAGATGGATCGCTTCCGTAGTGGAATATCCAGGCATGAACCCAAACTGATTCTCGAATATCGACACCAGCCTCCTCAACCTCTCTTTCACTACCCTCTCCCACACTTTCATGGTATGACTCAATAGCTTGATGCCCTATAGTTGTTACAGTTCTGGATATCGCCTTTGTTCTTGTATAGTGGAATCATCGTACTCCACCTCCATTCCTCTGGCATCTTTTATTGGAATTTCATCTGGCCCTGTCGCTCTGCCCCTGCTCATCTTACGCATAGCCCCGACAACCTCCTCGACTCTAATGCGCCTTCAGTAGCTAAAATCTCGGTGACACTCGGAGTGCTCCAATTCCCCTAGCACAATGTCTCTCTTCCCTTCATTATTTAGCAGCTTATGGAAGTATGTCTGCCACCTCCGCTTAATTTGCGCGTCCTCTATTAACATTTGGCCTTCCTCTTCCTTGATGTACCTCACTTGGTCTAGATCCCGAGTCGTCTTCTCCCTTGCCTTGGCCAGCCGGAACAACTTCTTATCTCCGCCTTTTTCCCCTAATTCTTCGTATATGAGACCATATGCTGTACTCTTCGCTTCTGTGACCGCTAACTTCGCCACCTTTTTAGCTTCCTTATAACTTACTCTGTTCCTCTGCCTATCCTCCTCGTCCGTACTTTCCACTAACCATCAATACGCCGCTTTTTTTTCCTCCACCTTACCCTGGACCTCGACGTTCCACCACCAGTCACCGTTATGCCCGCTCGAGTAACCCTTCGAGACCCCTAGTACCTCTTGTGCCGCCTTCCTAATATTGTTCGTCGTCATCGTCCACATACCGCTAGCTTACCCACTACTTCTCCAGGCCCCCATAGCCAATAGCCTCCTCCCCAGCTCGTGAGCTTTCACCTTCGTCAAGGCACCCCACCTAATCCTCGGGCTACCCCAAACCACCCTCCTCTTCCTCCTTATTGGGATGCTGACGTCCACCACCAAGAGCCGATGTTGGGTTGCGAGTGACTCACTCGGGATAACCTTACAATCCTTGCACAACCATCTATCAAACTTCCTTAGGATCAGATAATCAATCTGAGTCTTAGCCAGCGTACTCTGAAAAGTAACCAAATGCTCCTCCCTCTTCGGGAACATAAAGTTCGCAATCACCAACTCAAAAGCCTTAGCGAAATCCAATAGAGAAGTTCCACCTCCATTCCTAACCCCAAAGCCACAACTGCCATTCACCTCGCCATAACTACTGGAAAACGCGCTGAATGCCCATTGAAATCCCCTCCTATAAATAACTTCTTCATGGGTGGAATACCACGCACCACTTCATCCAAACCCTCCTAAAAATACCTTTTAACCTCTTCATCCAAACCCGCTTGGGACGCGTATGCGTTAATGACATTTTGAGTGAGCCCTCCAAACACTAACTTAATAAACATTAATCTATCACTCACTCGCCTAACCTCAACCACCGACTCCCTAAGATCCCTGTCTACCAGAATACCCACTCCGTTCTTACCCTTCGAGCGTCCAGAGTACCACAGTTTAAACCCATCTACATTCCTCGCCTTCGATCCTTTCCACTTAGTCTCCTGAACACATGCTATAAACTAAGCTTTGTATTATTTTTCTCTCTCATATCCCCTCAAATTTATCCTATCCTCTACCTCATATCTCTCTATTTGCATTGACTTTCTGTTACACGCCCTAAAAGGCAGATGCAAAAAATGTATTCATCTGCGTATCTCCATAGGATGGTTTTTTGGGGATTGCGCTATATATTTGGCCATGACTGCATTACTGGTTCTTGAGAGCAGACTGAAGGAATGAAAAAGCATTGATGAAGCCAACACCATATTCTTTATGGTCAAGATGTGAGATCAGTTTTCCGGTGGGACTTGGTGTGATATGTAAACAATTGGGTGCTATTATATTCATATGTTTTTTAATGGTTGAAAATTATGTAGCTAATATTATTTTTTTATTGAACAAAGACGACAGAGTTCAGGGCTGAGCAACTTGAATTTTCTGTTAATATATTCAATGTATCTCGCTGTATTTCATTATCTTTATTTATCATTGTATTTCAATGTATCTCGTTGTATTCTATGTATTTTATTATATTCATTGTCTTTTTTTTATTGTATTTCAATGTATCCCGTTGTATTTTATGTGTTTCACTGTATTCACTGTCTCGCTATATTCCATGAATATATTCATATATTTTTTTTAATTAATATAATCTATGTATTCAGATGTATTATATAATTTCTCTGAAGATTGCTATGTTTTTTGAGTATTTTTTGGTTGAGAATATTTTTTATAACTAGAAATACAAAATTTGTGTGTTATAATTGAGTTTGTTGAGTTATATTAGAAGTCTATTATGTTAATTGATTCACTTTCCATTTAAACACAATGTAATCCCCTGTTTCACGCCGTGAATACAGTCGTATACAGTCGATACAATAATTTGTCCAGCTGTAATCCCATATTTTATGCCATGAATACAATCAAATACACTCGAATACAAAAATCTGTCTAGCTGTAATCTCCTAATTCACGCCTAGAAATGCTATTGTATTCATGAATACAATAGCTTAAATACATCGAATACATTTTAAAAAATCTAAAAACATAACTATAAGAAATAATATATGTCACACCTCCTTTTTCCTATACCCGAAAGGGTATAAGAGAGTTTTTTCCAATTTAAGTGACAATCGAAACATGATTATTTATTTAAGATTCAGAGTCGCCACTTGGATAGTTTATGGTGTCCCTAGTCACCAGTTTTAAATCCCGAATCGAGGAAAGATTGACTCTGTTTTACAGTCCGCGAACACAGAAATTCGGGTAAGGAATTCTGTTAACCCGGGAGAAGGTGTTAGACATTTTCGGGTTCCGCGGTTTTAGCACGGTCGCTCAACTATTATTATTGGCCTATTTATTTAATTTTAAAACATCTTTGAAACATATGTGCATTTTTATTCCTTTTAAACTGCTTTTAACAATTCAATTATTATACAACTAATTATTTGATTACACATTGCGAATCATGTCACGAGAACCATACCCATGATCCACAATGTGTTTATTTATTTAACAAGATCGAATTTTGGCCGGGTCACATAAATGTACCCCCGAATTATAGAAATTAAAGCATCACAACTACGTTATGGGAACCGTACCCGTAGCTATGGCAATTATTCAATTAAACGCGCCTAAAGCAAACAACGAGAGTGCAAAGTATTTTCTAAACTAATTTTGTGTTTATGTAAGAGCCATATGTTATGGATTTTATTTGTGTACGGCGCACCTCAAATTATCTTAAAGAAAAGGTTGGTATATTTTTTTTGAAGGCAAACTAAAGATATTCCTACTTATATCTGATTTAAAAAACCAAGTATCACAACCACGTCACGGGAACCGTACCTGTAGTTGTAATAGTTTAAATACGTGCCTAAAGCAAACTACGAGATTCATTTTTTTATCCAAGTTATAAATATGAGGGCCATAGGTTATATGATTCAAATGTATGAATGGCACACCTCAAAATTAAATAAACTACAGATATTCTTATTAAAACTAATTTGAAATTAGGTGTCACAACTACGTCACGGGAACCGTACCCGTAGCTATGACAATTTATTACAGCGCGCCTAAAGCAAGCTATGATATTTATGAATTATTTTCTTACTTTGAGATAATTTCCAGCCATCAGTAGGATACTTCTTGATAAGCGCATATTCCATAAACCCCAAATATAGTTCAAGCCTTTTGCATCAACAGTATTCTCCTTCCTTAACAGTTATTTCAACGCAAAAGGAAAGATGTTCACAAAGTTGCATCAACACAGAAAAAGTGAGTTGGCCAATGGGGAGGAGGGTACGAAAAGGAGGACTTATCAGATAGAAAAGAAAATAAAGTTAACATTGAATTGTACAAGCAGCCTACAAGAAACAGAAATAATATTTGTGAATATAAGCCCTGCACATGCCCTTCACTTCCTAAGTTTCAACCAAGTTCCAAAATTAAGTATAATTTGAAAAATAAGGAGAAACATATAACTCATTAAGTATACAGACCAGCTAAAAACTCATTCAAAATTTCAACATATTCGCAGCTATCATAAATTTAGCGATACAACATGAACTCTTCACAATCACCAATGGATGCACCAGTTATTGAATTCCAACTAACAGTAGTAAGTTTAAACGAGCCTCTGTCTAACTTATCGACGACCAAATGAAACAGAACTCAAAGGGAGATCACAGAACATCTATCGCAGCCATGAATGAACTCATTAACAGCTTACACATCCAAGACAAACGATCAGAATGGAAAGCTCTTCTCAAAGTTCATAGAAATGAGGTAGTTCAAACCTGGGCATTCCTTGTCCACCACATCCCAAAGAAACATGTGAAAGTTATCAAGCAGTTTGTAACACAAGAAAATGAGCGTGATTTCTAAAGGATGAAGCTAGCTAATTGTTGTTGTCGACCAATTAACAAAGCAGAATAGGACACACGATCATGTTGCCAATTAACTATGATTTCTAAGCTTAAGATATGCACCCCAAACCTTTACAATCTCAAAGGAGAAAGAAAACAGAATGCCAAAGAACTAGTGACAAAAGCAGCAAATTTACCATTCCTAAACATGAAGGTCACAGTGCAGAGTTTGGCTCCCTCAAACTGTACAATAACTCCCTAGCTAGTACAGAACTTCTAGCGCAGCTAATGCTACCACAACAGATGCAAAACTATAACTCAAGCTAGCATAAATCACAACTGAAACTAATCAGAAATGCAGCAAACTGGACAGAAACATGTACAAGTTAAAGGAATTGAACTTGCAAAATTTCCATAATACACTTTAGGTCACAGCCCATCGAATCAACTTCATACAATTCTCAGTCAACAACACTCCAAATCAGTCCCCATTTGAATTCATATTTCCATAAAAAAACCTAACCACTCAAACAACTATGTTCAAACTCAGAAAATCAACTTAAAGCTCAACCAAGCTTCCCAAAATTGTCAATGATGTTAATTTCTTCTTCTTAGGTATCCAGAAATTGATTCATACAAACAAAACATTGCAGCTCCCACGAAATAGAAAAATAAAAGAGTTTGGAGATGAACCTGAAAATGAATTGTCGATTAATGTTATTTAATGATTACAACGATTCTCAGAGGAAGCGAGTCCAAACAGAAATTACACGAACTCACGAACTAGCAGCTAAACGAACAGCGTTGGAGAAGCTCAAAACCAACAGCACTCAGTCGAATTCCCTTAACTCAAAATGAAATCCAGAAAACGAACTCAGCCTTCGAGCTCAATCCAAACTCATCATGAAAGTGAAAATTTCTGAACTTCAAGATGAAGAGAACAAAGGGGCTAAGATTAAACAAAATGAAAACGATTTTTTTTTTGTATTTTTCTATTGTAACTGGAATTAAACCAAGATGGTTTCAGATGAATAAAATAGAAAAGAGGCTTTCTTAGAACCCTAATTTCCAAGTGACCTCTGCTTCTCCCAAAAATTCCTTAGAATCTCCCCCTTTACAAAATCGGATCCGACCCTTTTTGAAAATGAGCACATGATGAATGTGGGGCTCAGATTGAATGAAATCAATCCAACTCCTCACACTCATCCAACGATCGTCCTCCAGAACCTTCCAATTGAATGATATAGCTCAAAATCGGGCGAGTGAGGGGGGGGGGAATCTTTGGTGTCAGAAACCGTTACACCTATGTGGCAAGAGGAGAGAAGGGAGGAGCACATGAGGTGAGTTAGGGGTGAACTCGGGCGAGTTTAGGGTGAGGCAGAGGTGAGTTTTGGGTGAAAGAGAAGATGAACAGTGAGGGCGCCGCTTTGGGTCTGTTATGATTTAGGGTTTCTTTTTGTTTTGTGTTATAAGTGTTTGGGGACGGTTCGGGTTTGGGCCATACCGGGCGGGTGAGTGTGTCACACCTCCTTCTTCCGCCCCCGCGAGGGTGCGTGGGAATTTTCTCCAATTAAAGGACAGTCGAAACGGGATTTGTTTGTTTGTTTCAGAGTCGCCACTTGGGAATTTTAAGGCGTCCCAAGTCACCAATTTTAATCCCTGAATTGAGGAGAATATGACTCTGTTTATTATTCTGCGAACCAGAAATCCTGAGTAAGGAATTCTGTTAATCCGGAAGAAGGTGTTAGGCATTTCCGAATTCCGTGGTTCTAGCACGGTCGCTTAACTGTTTTTATTCTTGGCTTAATTATCTCGATTTTACATTTTTTATTGCATGATTTTGTTATCGCTTCTGTTTAGATTGTTTACAATTAAAGACCCTTCTTCGAATCGAATCACGCATACGTGTATTCGTTTTATATATTATATATTTTTTAACGTGAAAAATCGTGTCACGCGTACGTGTACACAATGATATTGATAATATATTTATTATAAAATAATTATTTTTTCGAAATTGTGTTTTAAATAAAATCAAGAACCTTCACACTTTTTGTATGATTAAGTAGTAAACCGCACATCTCGGGTTTTATGAAATTTATTTAAGATCCTCCGACGAATCTCTTTTTAATAAAAATTTACTCGAAGTTGCGCGAACGCATAATCCGAATTGCCTTTAGAAGTATAATCAAGTCACGCGAACGCATCCTTAATTATGCAAATATTCTTGACAGTAATATAAATTCTCTACAAATGTTTATTGCATCCATCTATTTTTAAATGTAAGAGTCATGGAGAATCACCGATTGGGATGCCACCAAATTTCTTGACAAAGAATTCAAAATTTATTAGGTATTGCTACAAGTCTTATTTTACGCGTATGAATTATATACCTCAAAACTATTCAAATTTTAAAGAATTAATGATATGAAAAAGAAACAAACAACATGTAACTAAAAATACTACCATTTTTATCGTGGATACAACATTAATATATCAAAAAATCGAATCGCATTTAAAACTGGAAAAAGAATTAATTTGATAAACAAATTAATAGTTTCTGAAGAATTTTTATTGTTATATTTAATGCAAACTCTATTTCTACATATCCTTGACATAAAATGTTGTAATTTGTGCTTATAAATCCCATATCCTTCTCATATACTTGTTTTTAGTCCAAAGTTATAATTGTTTGGTTAATTTGTTTACAATGGTAGATAAGAATCAAGTTGATAAGAAAGAGAACTATTATACAAATTGATTCAATAAAATTGCATCACATGCAATGTAGTTGTACGTTTGAACCATTCCTAATATTCTAAACTCATAACGAATTATATCAACTCACCTTTCACTTATGGTTATACATGTAACTGTTATCACGCCATGTACGAACAACATACAAATTTCATCAATCTAGCTTTAAATAAAATCGGACTTTTGTGACAAAATATGCTAGTAATGTAGTGTTTTGATACTTCCATACTATTCCATATTTAGCCAACAATATCATAAGATTTAATTAATGGCTAGCTTTCTGCCATGTTCCCTATTTTATAATTTGAATATAGCTATACTTAATGAAATTCTGAAATAAATAACATTATTACAAATCTTATGCGAATTTCAAAGGATGATTAACTAACAGTTCTCACATCAAATGTAAGCTACTATATTAACCAGCTAAAACAAAACTGAAATTTAAACTAATATATTTAAACGAGTAAAAGACATAATTATAATTCCGAACTTCATTTATTTGGCAATGTTGAAGCTTTCACAACATGAGTCTAAAATATATACCTGATATTGGAAGCAAAAGAAAATGAAGATGAGAATCAGCAGCAGTAATAACAGTACAACATCAACAACTGCCCAGCAACAGTAACAACCCAGTAACAGACCGGTGGAGTAGTAATCCCAAAAACAAAAGCTTTAAGCTTTAAATGAAATAACAACCATTAATACTAATTTCAAACAAAGAAAGAAAGCAGAAGATTTTTTAGTTTTTATTTTTTATTTTGAAAGCTTAAATATTTTTCGGAATTTTTCTTTCTCTTAAATGTTCAGCCCTTTTTTTCTCTCTTCTATTCTCTGTCCGTTTTTTCTCTCTATCTGCGTGTCTGTGTTTTGTGTTCAAGACTTCCTATATATAATCTCAACCCTTTAATCAATTAAAATCAATCCATTTTCTCTACCAAACCCATTATCTTCCCACTCATCCCCATTACATTAAATAAATATATCACACCACCCCATTATTTTTTGTCCCCCATGCCTAACATAAATAAATACAAGATTCCTCCCCATTAAATTTTGTCTTGTCCCCCCTTTATATTAAACAACTATATGACAACCCACCCCATTATATTTTGTCCCCCATGCTTCATATAAACAATTACAAAATGTAAAATTCCTAAACTACCCCTCTGACCTTATTGCAATTACCATTTTAACCCTGAACGTACTACAAATTACCAAACTACCCCATCAGCTATAACAATCAATTAATCAAACTTAACCAAAATATAGACAATATGATCAATTTCTAACAATGTTCAAACAACAATATGAATACGGATGAATATCATAACAACAATATCACATGAATACAAATTGAACAACAAAGAACAACTAAATTTGATTGAACAATATTTTTAGCAACAACAAGCCTATTTTCGGATTCAACAACAACAACAATCAAACAAGTATATTTAGATTTCTAATTTCAATAATATTGAACTTAAAATTAACTCTAACAACATTACAACCAACAATTCCTATATTAAACTTTATGAGACAAATTCAAGAAATAATCATAAATGGTAAACAAAAAAAATCAAGCTATATAAATTTCGGATTCAAGAACAATCAAACAAAGTATGAACATGAATGAATCTATTTTTTTTAAAAAAGCAACAAACATGACGGATTAAATGACTCAAACAACATTAATAATTTCTGGAAAATATATAACAACATGAAACAAATTGAAGAAATAATCAATTAAATTTCAATTTGAATCTAACAAGCATCAAACTAACAAATTCTTACCTAAACAATAAAACAAACATGAAATAAACATGAAAAACCACTAATTAACTTTCCATTTGAAATCTAAAAATTAACTCAATCAAAACACATGAACAAACTAAAAATTAATTCAACGATGAGCAACGAAAAAAACAAGAATCAAATATTTAACGATTTTAACTTTGAGAAATATAAAAACGAAATATAGATAAAAATAAAACTCAAAAACAACTAACCGGAGATGAATCAACGACGAACTCGATCGTAAACAAATCTGTCCGGGTTTCGACTCAAATAAAAAATAAACCTTCGAACTTTGACGAGACGAAGAAGATGAAGGAGCATGAACGATGGGGAGCGGTTGGAGAAGGAGATTGAAGCAGCTGCCGCGACGATGATGCCATGGACGATGATTAACTCACCAAAAACGTGAGCAACAGCAGCAGTTCGTCGAGGAGATGGAGGATGCAGCAGCAGCAGTCTTGAAGTGAGGAAGAAGAAGAAGCAACGTTGATGCCGGAGAAAGACGATGACGCAGCGACGAGGGGTGGCTTCGAACCCACTGCTTCGACGGGCAGAAGCGGACGAGACAGCAGAAGCGACGTAGCAGGAGCTTCGATGAGCAGCAACAACAGTCTTGAAGTGAGGAAGAAGAAGCAACAACGTTGGTTAAAGCTCGACGAAGAACGAAGGAGGAGGAGCAGCCATGGATGAGCTTTTTGAGCTCGACATGGAGAAGATGAAGACGCAACTGGGTCGTCCATGGTGAGGGTGAAGATGAAGCTGTGAGGGGTTGTTCGGACGTGATAATGGAGGGTAAAGGGCAGCCATGGGAGGGGTGTTTGGATGCTTGGAGAAGAAGAAGATAGGGAGGGGGCGGATGGGTTAGTATAATTTTAGGGTTTTCTTCTTCTTTTTTTTGTTTTAGTTTTGTAAAAAATGAAAGACAAAGGATGTTGGGTTATGGACTGGGTCGACCCAGTTCGAAATGGACTGGGTCGTTTGGGAAGATTGGGCCATTTTTTGGGCCTGAGGCTTGAAATCGAAGAAGAGGCTCAATTCCGACTTTCTTTATATTTTCGCTCTCTTTTCTTCTTTTATTTTTCTAAAACTAAATTATAAAAATACTTAAACTATTATTAAGAACTAAATTAAGTTATAAAAGCTCAAATTAACTCCCAATAATAATTAACGCATAATTAAGTAATAATTAAGCATAAAATTGTATATTTGGACATTAAATGCTAAAAATGCAAAAGATGCCTATTTTTGTAATTTTCATTTTTTGTAAACAAATTTAATTAGTAACAATTATAGAATTAAATCCTACATGCAAATGCGACATATTTTTGTATTTTTTATTAATTTAACAAATAAACAAACAACAGACAAATACAAATAATTATTCAAAATATCACAAAATCTCACAAAATTGCACACCAAGGAAAATCATTTTATTTTTGAATTTTTTGGGAGTAATTCTCATATAGGGCAAAAATCACGTGCTTACAGCTGCCCCTCTTTGCCCGAAGACACGAAGGGTTTTCGTGCAAAGATAAAGCGAGCGATTTTTGCCCATCCGAGTACTCCGTGTGAAGTGTTTTTTTTTTTTTGAAAAAAAATTTGACCGAACCTTTGCTTCAAAGGTTTCCTACATATCCTGGGCTAAACAGGAATCAGGTCAATGTAGTTCGGGAAGCTTTGGTAGCTGGGACTACCGTTGGACTGTAATATTACTGTTGTTGCATGCTATTACCACTGCTTACCGATCTCCTTGTTACACCGTGCTTAAAAGAAAACAAGAAGCTAGGCTAGACTACAATTTGTTTTTGTTGCCTTGCTTTCTTATCTGCTTGCATTTTTTCCGGTGCTTTTCTTCTTTTTGACACATGCACTTGAGTTTGTGCTGGGACCTCTTGTTGTAACCTTCTACTTCCCGGTGCCGGGGAATTTTATTGTTTCCTGCTGGGGATTCCTATTGTAACCCTCTGTTTTATTGTCCTCTGACTTGATCTTGAAATGTATGCCTCTGTTGTATGGGCGGGCTCCCAACTTCAATACTTGAAAATTAAAGATTGAAATGTATGCCTCTGTTATCTGGGCGGGCTCCCAACTTCAACCAATAATTCGCCATTCTGTTCTTCAGGGGGGCTCCTGACTTCAACCAAAAAATTGCCATTCATTTCTTTGGCCGGCAAGATTTTAACAATTTTTAAAGATAAAATGCCTTTCCTTTCTTCAGGTGGGCTCCTGACTTCAACCAATAAATCGTCATTCTATTCTTCAGGGGGGCTCTTGACTTCAACCAATAAATCGCCATTCTGTTCTTCAGGGGGGCTCCTGACTTCAACAACTTCTTTTTTTTTTTCAAATTCAAACTTCTTCTTTCTTTTTTTTTCAAATTCAAACTTCTTCTTCTTTTTTTATTCAAATTATCCTAGGAGAAAATTCATCAGACTAGATTTTGATTATGTTATCTTGGGAGAAAATTCCCATCGGACCAAGATTTGATATCTTAGGAGAAAATTTCATCGGACTAAGATTTAATTTCTTATCTTGGGAGGAAAAATTCCATCGGACCAAGATTTTAACTCTAGGAGATAAATCGTCAAACTATGTCCATTTTGTTGCGATCTTAGGAGAAAGATTCATCGGACTAAGATTTGATATCTTAGGAGAAAATTTCATCGGACTAAGATTTGATATCTTATCTTGGGAGAAAAATTTCATCTGACCAAGCTTTGGTATCTTAGGAGAAAATTTCATCGGACTAAGATTTCTATCTTAGGAGAAAAATTCATCGGACTAAGATTTCTACCTTAGGAGAAAAATTCATCGGACTAAGATTTGGTATCTTAGGAGAAAATTTCATCGGACTAAGATTTGATTTCTTATTTTGGGAGGAAAAATTCCATCGGACCAAGATTTCTATCTTAGGAGAAAAATTCATCGGACTAAGATTTGATTTCTTATCTTGGGAGGAAAAAATTCCATCGGACCAAGATTTTGACTCTAGGAGATAAATCGTCAAACTAGGTCCATTTTGTTGTGATCTTAGGAGAAAGATTCATCGGACTAAGATTTGATATCTTATCTTGGGAGAAAAATTTTATCGGACCAAGATTGTGATTCTAGGAGATAAATCATCAAACTAGGCCCATTTTGTTGTGATCTTAGGAGAAAAATTCATCGGACTAAGATTTGATATCTTAGGAGAAAATTTCATCGGACTAAGATTTCTTTCTTAGGAGAAAAAATTCATCAGACTAAGATTTGGTATCTTAGGAGAAAATTTCATCGGACTAAGATTTGATATCTTATCTTGGGAGAAAAATTTCATCGGACCAAGATTGTATCGGGAGGGAAATTCATCAGATTAGGACTTTTTATCCTAAGAGGAAAATGTAAAGATCAATGATTTGAGAAACTTACATTTGCAATTTCTTCTTTTCTTTTCTTTTTCCTTTGCGCTGCTTTGTTCTTGCTTGCTGGGGATAATACCTACTGGGGGAGTCTCCTTTCTTCCCCTCCTTCAAATTCAAATTTTTTTTTCTTTTTTTCTTTTTCTTTTTTTTTCTTTTCTCTCAACATTGCTGAGATAAAAGTGTTACCTTCTTGCGATAACGTTGTTGAGGATAACGCTGCTGGAGAATTTTATCCCTACAAATCGATGCTTCATTCTTCTGGAAGCTGCTGGGGATGATAATGGCTTTTGCTTTTCTGAGCACAAGTGTCATCCCTTTGTTCTGTGTGCTGGGGAACAACTTCCTCCATTGAAACTTATTATATTGGGGGCAACACTGGTTCAAAGACCACTTCCGTTGAGACTGGTGTTATCTTTATTCTTCCTCAAATGGGTACCTGATTTCCAGAAAATTTTCTAACTGAAAAGAAAATTTTCTGCCCCAGTTTGACAATCTTTCTTGTGGCATGCATTTCCGTTATAAATGCCATTTCTCTTACCTATTTCAAATCAAACAAAATTTGTTAGTTTGAAATGCGGTGGTTGGTTGTGATACGCCTGTTGGGATGGTTTTTCCCTTTCTCCTTCCTTGCTCTGCATTCCAAAAAACTTGCTGGGGACGATATTATTTGTTGGGAATAATCCCTTTCTGCTGGGGATATCCCTCTCCTTTTGTGGCATAATTCGGAAACTGTCATTTTCTCGACCTTTTAGTCTCGTATGAATTTCCCAAATCATGCTCATTGCTCTCCTTAATTTGTCCACAGGCCTTGGCTTTGAGGTTTATAACCTTTGATTTCGGCAAGGGTATCCCTCTTGACACTTGTTGACCCTTTTGTCAATCTCCTTTTTGATGGGGATATCTTTCTTGACATTGGCCTTACGCTTGTTCCTTGCTGACTATACCACTTGGATATACTAGCCAGATCTCATCTTGCATAATTGGAAAGCTGATGGCTTATTTTGAAGTCATTCCCCACTTGTTCTGACCAGACAGACTCTACTGGGGAATTTTTCTATGAAAGGAAAAGCTAAAAGGGAACAGAATAAAAGACAACGAAAAAAATGGCTCTATAACAAAAGAAACTATAAATAAAAGCCTATCAAACGCAGATACCGACTCTAATGGTCCTGACATGCACATGTGGCCTATCCTCTACCGTCAATCATTTTTCAAGACCTTCAATTGGCAGTTCCCCATCTGATTCTCAATCTTATTCGACTTGTAGTGCCCGAAGGGTTTTCACCATCAAGTCTCTCTCATTTTGGTTTTTCTCTCAGCTTTCATCACCTTATGGTGTCCGTGAAGATTTTCACCGATAAGACTCTCTCACTTGTATCACTTTCCAGCTGAGGATTTGGAGTGTTGCCGGTATGACTCTATCTGCTAGAGATTAGAGTCCTTTCTGCTGTGGAATAGAGTGTTATGTTCACCAGTAAGACTCTCATTTGTCTGACTTGGCGTCTTTTGAAGACTGATCAGAAGGTCTTTCTTTGGACCGTAATATGGGATTTTGGATAGGTTTAGAAAGAAAAGGTATTAAAGGCTCAAAAACAAAATAAATTTGGGGTTTAAAATTACAACATTCGGAATCATATTTATTTACAACGAGCACAACTCTTGCCCCAGTTTATTGCTTGGGGATTATTTATTATTATATATTTTTTTAAATTTTCTTTTTAATTTTTTTTTTACTTTTTATTACCCCATGCACACCATGCACACTATGCATACTATGCACCCTATGACCGAGCCGTGAAGCGCCTACGTATCCTCTTTGAGGAATCAGGTCAAACGTAGTTCCCAATTTCTCTTTTTTCTTTTGACTTTCCTTTGTTTTTTTGTTATCATTTTTCTCTTCTTCTTTTTTCGTTTTTTTTTATTTTTTTTCTTTACCTTCCAGGCTCGTATTTCCTAATCGTTGCTATTGATTCCGAACGAGGGGTATGAAAGAAAATAAATAAGGCTCAAAGGGGGGTAACGAAGGATAAAGTATTTAGGTAGCAGAACAAAATGCCTTCGTCATTCCAGTCTTCAAAACATGCCAAGTGCAAACAACACGATTGAACATAGATTTATAGTCTCTTTCGATGGTGCTGGACTTGACAATTATGTTAAACACTTGCTTTTTCATTTGTCACTTCTAAAGCACTGCTGGGCGACACTCTCACTCTCATTCTCATGAACGACCCTCATGCCAATTTGGCGAACCCTGCATTTAACGGTTTTCTTTATGTTTAACTTGCCTCAGTTCCACATGACTCGGGCTTCAAATAATCTCAAACCATTCTTATTTCCTTTAAATGCTTTAATCACCTTCCGAGGGTTTTATGATTAACTTTTAAGATTAGGCCCAAACTGTGCGCGCATGTCATGTCACTAGAATCGGCGTTGAATAGAAGCAAAACAAAAGGGTAAAGAAAACTAAACAAAGAAGATGAAAAAGACTGGAATTTGCTTTTAGACAATAGGTAGAACCGTTTAAACGACAAAATAAATAGTTACAACCCTAAAACTAAACCAGATAACACCACATTAGGTACTAGACAAATAAAAGGATAAGGGGGTTCGACCACAAGACAATATCCAAATTACAACCCTGAAATAATCCAGACGAATGAAATGACAACAAAATAAACCACCAAAACTCCTCTCTGACTGACCAGGAGATGGAGCGCCTTTCCAATTGCCCAATACGGTGTTTTAGCCATCATCATTGCCAAGACCGTTACCAACTTCAATATCATTATCATCAGTTAGCGGGTTTCCGGGATGACTCTAAAATCCCATGTTACCAGGAATCCTCCCCATAAAGTGTGCATCATGATGTGCATGTAAAGGATTCTGCGTGATATTCTGGGTGTCATTACCTTGGATCACAATCAGATTTTCCTGGATCATCCTTTCTATTTCTTTTTTCAAATCCCGACAACTTTCAACATTGTGCCCCTGGGCATTGGAATGGTATTCACACCTTTTAGAAGGATCAAAGCTTCTTGCACGTGGGTCTAGGTGATTTGGAGGAATAGATGCAATCATGTCGTGATGCTTTAACCTCTCAAATAAGCTTTCATAGGACTCTCCTATTGGTGTAAAATTATCTTTCAACCTTCGTTCCCCTTTATACTTCTGGCTTGGATGTGGGTTATAGGGCACCTGAAAGTTATGTGGAGGCTTCTGGAGATTTTGTGACGCTCGTGCTCGCCTTCTGGGGCGTTTTGGTGGCCGGGCAACATACTGAGGTGGAACAATAGAGTGTTGTGGGTTCTGAGGGGGATAATATTGCTCAGGGGATTCATAGATAACTTTAGGAGGTTGTTCATACCTTCGAGATGTTCTCCTAGGACCTCTTCTTGACCCTGATGTCATCATGATTTCTTCAATCTTCTCATTTGTGTCACAAAAATTATCAGACTCAACCCGGACAGCGTGAGTTGCAGCTTTAAAAACTGCTTGACTTATAATTTTTCCTGTCTTAAGACCATTCTCTATTATTTCTCCCATTTTGATTGCTTCCGAGAAGGATTTGCCAACTGCAGACATCATGTTCTGAAAGTAATCTGGCTCTTGCGGTTGAAGGAAGACAGTTATTAGCTCGTGGTCATCCATGGATAGCTTAACTCGAGCTGCTTGCTCTCTCCATTTAATGGCATACTCCCTGAAACTTTCACTTGGTTTCTTCTTCAGGTTTGAAAGGGAAATGCGGTCTGGGGCAATGTCGATGCTGTATTGGAACTGTTTGACAAATGCTTGTGCCATGTCGTCCCAGACATACCAGCGAGACGTGTCTTGATCCATAAACCATTCGGAAGCTACTCCCGTAAGGCTTTCCACAAAATAAGCCATCAACAATTCTTCATTTCTTCCCGCATCTCTCAGTTGATTGCAATACCTTTTCAGGTGGGCAATGGGATCTCCATGTCCATCGTACTTTTCAAATTTGGGAGTCTTGAAACCAGGCGGCAAGTGGACATCGGGGAACATACATAGATCTTTGAAGGCAACACTCTTTTGACCAGACAACCCTTGCCTGTTTTTCAACCATTGTTCTAAATTTTTCACTCTTTGGGTCATTTCTTCTTGTACCATCTTTCGGGCAGGCTCTTCAATCTTTGAAGGAAGATCAAATGAGTACGGGTGGTACTTAGGAGAGTGGTACTGCTCTTGTTGTGTCGTAAATTGTGACTCATGACGAGGCTGTCCTTGCCCACTGGCCCATGCTTGACACACTCCGGTCATTTGCTGTTTCAGTATTCTATTTTTTCCCAGCACAGTAGACTCTTGTTGAACCCTCTGAACAAACCGACTAACTCAACTTTCTTCACAATTCAAAACAAAACATGTTAGAATGGACTCAGTCGGTTCTTATTACTAGCAACATCTTTTTCCTTTTTTTCGATTTTTTTTTCATTTTTTTTGTTGTGATCGAATCTTATGGAGATTGCCTACGTATCATGACCCCGCATGAATCAGACCTTGCGTAGTTCGAACCAATAAAAGATAAGCAATACTAATCATTTTTTTCAATTTTCTTATTGGGTTTCAAAGGTTTAAAATGACCTACAAACTTGAAAATCAAACGACCCACATATTATAATCAAAAGTTTTACAAAGTCCAAAAACAGACGGCCAGCTTCTTTTCTCCGTTTGACAAATGCAACCGAACGGTTATTTTTTGCAAATGTGGCCCCTTCCAAATTTTGAGGCCGGAGAGGATTATTTTATGACACTTTACACACTTGTCCGTTCTTTTACGAAAATAGCCTTTCGACAACTGAAAGATACTCTGAGGCTATTTCGGCAAGAACGGTTTAAGACGCGGCCGAAGCTGGCTCGGCTTATTTTGACCAAAAATCTAAACGGTATTCACCTGACCGTTGACTCTTTGTTTTTTTTCAAATTATAATAAAAACCAGGTGTTGCAACACGGCCTTTCAGCGCCTCGGGGACGAAGATTTTTTAAGGCTGTGTGGGTCAACTGGACCAAATTTTAAAAAATGACCCAAATGTGGCTGTTTATGCAAAGTCAACCTTCCGGCGTCCCTTTCGGGAACATTCGGCTATGTCTTGATAAAACAGCGTCACCCGACTTCTTTATGACAAAATTAAAATTTGACATATTTTTTTTATTTGTTTTTAGCAAAAAGTGGAGGCTGGACACTGCCCGACTTATTTATGAAAAAAATTAAAATTTTGACACGTTTTTTATTTATTTATTAGTTTTTGGCTTATATTTAGCAAAAATGGGGGTTGGACCCGATGAGGGTTGCCTACGTATCTCACATCCGGTGAGAATCAAACCCGTGTAGTTCGGGCCAATTAACCGAACTATTTTAAAACAGGATTTTTTTTCTTTTTCAGCAACAAATAACAAAACCACTTTCAAAGCACGACTCTTTTCATTTTCATTTTGAATTTTTCAGAAACAAATAAATAAAATTATTTTAAAAGTAAGACTCTTTTTCATTGTCATTTTCAGGGGAAGACAAACTATTTTCCTTTTTATATATTTTTTATATATATATATTTTTTAAAAATAAGACAGAACAACGATTTTTTTTTTCTTTGCTTTTTAGTAAAACAAACTAATAAAACATTTTTTTTTCATTTTCTCGAAATTTCGGCAGAGTTTTGACAATATTTAGGCATTGTTTTTTTTTCAAAAATAA
This sequence comes from Nicotiana tabacum, assembly GCF_000715075.1. NCBI lineage: Eukaryota > Viridiplantae > Streptophyta > Magnoliopsida > Solanales > Solanaceae > Nicotiana > Nicotiana tabacum. The sequence continues at coordinate 8,282,036 of NC_134089.1, forward strand.
ACAATCAATTCCCTAACCGCTATTTTTTTTTCAATTTCAAAATATTATTCCTGATATTCAAAAGTCAGTCAACACACATGTCCGAATCAAATAAATGCACAAATGACAGCAAGTAAGATGCATTAGGATGGTCATTTTTATTTTTTGGTACACCTGTCCTAGACAGACCCAACCCCTGTGTTGAGCCTCCAAAGTCAAATGCACGTGATGCAAACAAACGTTCCTACTAGGGATCCGGCATGTAGCTGAGTTATTCTAAGTGAAAAACCTGAGGCATGTTGTTCTAGCCCTGGCTTACCCAAGTGGACAGCTTGAGCCGAAATGGGGGCAACGTACCGGGAGCACGAAAGTCTGTCCGTCCTAGTTACTTGTCCCAACTTCGTCTTATTTGGTATGACTTCTAACAGAAAGGTGGGCCACGCGCACGTGTACACCATAAATTTAGAAGACTCAGAAAGAAGAAGGGTTTCGTAGCAGTTTTATATTCACAATTCAGATAATATTAAAGCGGTAAAAGCATCATTTAGCACATTAAGCATATATCATGTAAAAATCAGATAATAAATAAAGCCAACTATAACAGTTATTTTAAGCTCGAATTCTTGAACCCTGAACCAGTGGTTCTGGGTCTAAACTCCCCAGCAGAGTCGCCAGAGCTGTCACACCTCCTTCTTCCACCACCGCAAGGGTGCGTGGGAGTTTTCTCCAATTAAAGGACAGTCGAAACGGGATTTATTTGTTTGTTTCAGAGTCGCCACTTGGGAATTTTAAGGCGTCCCAAGTCACCAACTTTAATCCCTGAATCGAGGAGAACATGACTCTATTTATTATTCTGCGAACCAGAAATCCTGAGTAAGGAATTCTGTTAATCCGGAAGAAGGTGTTAGGCATTTCCGAATTTCGTGGTTCTAGCACGGTCGCTTAACTGTTTTTATTCTTGGCTTAATTATCTCGATTTTACATTTTTTATTGCATGATTTTGTTATCGCTTCTGTTTAGATTGTTTACAATTAAAGACCCTTCTTCGAATCGAATCACGCATACGTGTATTCGTTTTATATATTATATATTTTTTAACGTGAAAAATCGTGTCACGCGTACGTGTACACAATGATATTGATAATATATTTATTATAAAATAATTATTTTTTCGAAATTGTGTTTTAAATAAAATCAAGAACCTTCGCACTTTTTGTATGATTAAGTAGTGAACCGCACATCTCGGATTTTATGAAATTTATTTAAGATCCTCCGACGAATCTCTTTTTAATAAAAATTTACTCGAAGTTGCGCGAACGCATAATCCGAATTGCCTTTAGAAGTATAATCAAGTCACGCGAACGCATCCTTAATTATGCAAATATTCTTGACAGTAATATAAATTCTCTACAAATGTTTATTGCATCCATCTATTTTTAAATGTAAGAGTCATGGAGAATCACCGATTGGGATGCCACCAAATTTCTTGACAAAGAATTCAAAATTTATTAGGTGTTGCTACAAGTCTTATTTTACGCGTATGAATTATATACCTCAAAACTATTCAAATTTTAAAGAATTAATGATATGAAAAAGAAACAAACAACATGTAACTAAAAATACTACCATTTTTATCGTGGATACAACATTAATATATCAAAAAATCGAATCGCATTTAAAACTGAAAAAAGAATTAATTTGATAAACAAATTAATAGTTTCTGAAGAATTTTTATTGTTATATTTAATGCGAACTGTATTTCTACATATCCTTGACATAAAATGTTGTAATTTGTGCTTATAAATCTCATATCCTTCTCATATACTTGTTTTTAGTCTAAAGTTATAATTGTTTGGTTAATTTGTTTACAATGGTAGATAAGAATCAAGTTGATAAGAAAGAGAACTATTATACAAATTGATTCAATAAAATTGCATCACATGCAATATAGTTGTACGTTTGAACCATTCCTAATATTCTAAACTCGTAACGAATTATATCAACTTACCTTTCACTTATGGTTATACATGTAACTGTTATCACGCCATGTACGAACAACATACAAATTTCATCAATCTAGCTTTAAATAAAATCGGACTTTTGTGACAAAATATGCTAGTAATGTAGTGTTTTGATACTTCCATACTATTCCATATTTAGCCAACAATATCATAAGATTTAATTAATGGCTAGCTTTCTGCCATGTTCCCTATTTTATAATTTGAATATAGCTATACTTAATGAAATTCTGAAATAAATAACATTATTACAAAGCTTATGCGAATTTCAAAGGATGATTAACTAACAGTTCTCACATCAAATGTAAGCTACTATATTAACCAGCTGAAACAAAACTGAAATTTAAACTAATAGATTTAAACGAGTAAAAGACATAATTATAATTCCGAACTTCATTTATTTGGCAATGTTGAAGCTTTCCACAACATGAGTCTAAAATATATACCTGATATTGGAAGCAAAAGAAAATGAAGATGAGAATCAGCAACAGTAATAACAGTACAACAGCAACAACTGCCCAGCAACAGTAACAACCCAGTAACAGACCGGTGGAGTAGTAATCCCAAAAACAAAAGCTTTAAGCTTTAAATGAAACAACAACCATTAATACTAATTTCAAACAAAGAAAGAAAGCAGAAGATTTTTTAGTTTTTATTTTTTATTTTGAAAGCTTAAATATTTTTCGGAATTTTTCTTTCTCTTAAATGTTCAGCCCTTTTTTTCTCTCTTCTATTCTCTGTCCGTTTTCTCTCTCTATCTGTGTGTCTGTGTTTTGTGTTCAAGACTTCCTATATATAATCCCAACCCTTTAATCAATTAAAATCAATCCATTTTCTCTACCAAACCCATTATCTTCTCACTCATCCCTATTATATTAAATAAATATATCACACCACCCCATTATTTTTTGTCCCCCATGCCTAACATAAATAAATACAAGATTCCTCCCCACTAAATTTTGTCTTGTCCCCCCTTTATATTAAACAACTATATGACAACCCACCCCATTATATTTTGTCCCCCATGCTTCATATAAACAATTACAAAATGTAAAATTCCTAAACTACCCCTCTGACCTTATTGCAATTACCATTTTAACCCTGAACGTACTACAAATTACCAAACTACCCCATCAGCTATAACAATCAATTAATCAAACTTAACCAAAATAAAGACAATATGATCAATTTCTAACAATGTTCAAACAACAATATGAACACGGATGAACATCATAACAACAATATCACATGAATACAAATTGAACAACAAAGAACAACTAAAATTTGATTGAACAATATTTTTAGCAACAACAAGCCTATTTTCGGATTCAACAACAACAACAATCAAACAAGTATATTTAGATTTCTAATTTCAATAATATTGAACTTAAAATTAACTCTAACAACATTACAACCAACAATTCCTATATTAAACTTTATGAGACAAATTCAAGAAATAATCATAAATGGTAAACAAAAAAAATCAAGCTATATAAATTTCGGATTCAAGAACAATCAAACAAAGTATGAACATGAATGAATCTATTTTTTTTAAAAAAGCAACAAACATGACGGATTAAATGACTCAAACAACATTAATAATTTCTGGAAAATATATAACAACATGAAACAAATTGAAGAAATAATCAATTAAATTTCAATTTGAATCTAACAAGCATCAAACTAACAAATTCTTACCTAAACAATAAAACAAACATGAAATAAACATGAAAAACCACTAATTAACTTTCCATTTGAAATCTGAAAATTAACTCAATCAAAACACATGAACAAACTAAAAATTAATTCAACGATGAGCAACGAACAAAACAAGAATCAAATATTTAACGATTTTAACTTTGAGAAATATAAAAACGAAATATGGACAAAAATAAAACTCAAAAACAACTAACCAGAGATGAATCAACGACAAACTCGATCGTAAACAAATCTGTCCGGGTTTCGACTCAAATAAAAAATAAACCTTCGAACTTTGACGAGACGAAGAAGATGAAGGAGCATGAACGATGGGGAGCGGTTGGAGAAGGAGATTGAAGCAGCTGCCGCGACGATGATGCCATGGACGATGATTAACTCACCAAAAACGTGAGCAACAGCAGCAGTTCGTCGAGGAGATGGAGGATGCAGCAGCAGCAGTCTTGAAGTGAGGAAGAAGAAGCAGCAACGTTGATGCCGGAGAAAGACGATGACGCAGCGGCGAGGGGTGGCTTCGAACCCACTGCTTCGACGGGCAGCAGCGGATGAGGCAGCAGAAGCAACATAGCAGGAGCTTCGATGAGCAGCAGCAACAGTCTTGAAGTGAGGAAGAAGAAGCAGTAACGTTGGTTAAAGCTCGACGAAGAACGAAGGAGGAGGAGCAGCCATGGATGAGCTTTTTGAGCTCGACATGGAGAAGATGAAGACGCAACTGGGTCGTTCATGGTGAGGGTGAAGATGAAGCTGTGAGGGGTTGTTCGGACGTGATAATGGAGGGTAAAGGACAGCCATGGGAGGGGTGTTTGGATGCTTGGAGAAGAAGAAGATAGGGAGGGGGGCGGATGGGTTAGTATAATTTTAGGGTTTTCTTCTTCTTTTTTTAGTTTTAGTTTTGTAAAAAATGAAAGACAAAGGATGTTGGGTTATGGACTGGGTCGACCCAGTTCGAAATGGACTGGGTCGTTTGGGAAGATTGGGCCATTTTTTGGGCCTGAGGCTTGAAATCGAAGAAGAGGCCCAATTCCGACTTTCTTTATATTTTCGCTCTCTTTTCTTCTTTTATTTTTCTAAAACTAAATTATAAAAATTCTTAAACTATTATTAAGAACTAAATTAAGTTATAAAAGCGCAAATTAACTCCCAATAACAATTAACGCATAATTAAGTAATAATTAAGCATAAAATTGTATATTTGGACATTAAATGCTAAAAATGCAAAAGATGCCTATTTTTGCAATTTTCATTTTTTGTAAACAAATTTAATTAGTAACAATTATAGAATTAAATCCTACATGCAAATGCGACATATTTTTGTATTTTTTATTAATTTAACAAATAAACAAACAACAGACAAATACAAATAATTATTCAAAATCTCACAAAATTGCACACCAAGGAAAATCATTTTATTTTTGAATTTTTTGGGAGTAATTCTCATATAGGGCAAAAATCACGTACTTACAGAGTGTATTTGGGCTGGGGACGTTTGGGCGACTGGGGTGGGATTTGGGCTCAACAATCAGTTGGCCCGATTGGGTTTAAAATAACCCTTTTCACTTTCCCCTTTTCTTTTCTTTCTTTAATTAATAAAAACCTAAATTAGATTCCTAAATTAATCTAAACTATAAAATTGAGATAATTATCTAACTATAATAATTAAAAAATACCTAGTCCAAAATTAAAAAGAAAAATCAATAGACTAAAATTAAAAGGTGTAAAATGAGCTATTTTTGTGATTTTCGTGTTTTAATAAAAGAAATAATTATTAATTAATTCCAAAAAGTGTAAAATCAAACCTAAATTCAATGCATGGTGTTTTTTGTATTTTTTTTATTTTTAATGGAACTTAAATATGCACAAAAATGCAAATAATTAATAAAATTCTACAAAAAGTCCTATAAAATTGCAAAAATTGGAAAAAAAAATTATTTTCTTATATTTTATGGGAGTAATTCATATAGGGCAAAAATCACGTGCTCACAGCTGCCCCTCTTTGCTCGGAAACACGAAGAGTTTTCGTGCAAAGATAAAGTGAGCGGATACGAGCGATTTTTGCCCGTTTGAATACTCCATGGGAAGCATTTTTGAAAGATTTGATCGCACCTTGATTCCGAGGTTGTCTACATATCCTTGGCTATAAAGGAATTAGGTTAGTGTAGTTCAGGAAGTTTTGGTAGCTGAGACTACCGGGAAGCTGTGATTTCACTGTTGCTGCTGCTGCTACTGCTTGCTAAACTCCTTATTACACCAAGACAAAATAAAAGAAGCTAGACTAAACTATGATATATGAATTACAAGAATCCTATCTATATCTTCAAACTTGATCTCGCATTTTCTACCACTCTGCCGCCTTGTACTCTTCAGGTGAGCTTCCGTTGTTGCTGACTTGAATTGCATTCTGAAGTGAATTCCCTTATTCTCCAGGTGGCGCCTGATTGCCAACATTTGAACGGTATTCCCTTGTTCTCCAGGCGGGCGCCTGATTACCAAAACTTGAATTGTATTCCCTTTGTTACCTTAAACTGTTTTCCCTTGAAACCTTTGTTGTCTTCCTTTAAACCTTGAACTGTATTCCCTTGCTCTCCAAGTGGGCGCCTGATTGCCAAAACTTTAACTGTATCCCCTTGCTCTCCAGGTGGGCGCCTGATTGCCAAAACTTTAACTGTATTCCCTTGCTCTCCAGGTGGGCGCCTGATTTCCAACACTTGCATTGTTTTTTCCTTGAGACTTGAACTAAATCACCTTGTTCTCCAGGTGGGTGCCTGATTTCCAATGCTTGCCCTGCTTTTCCCTTGAAACTTGACTTGTTTCCCTTGTTCTCCAGGTGGGCTCCTGATTACTGACCTTGAACCATCTTCCTTTGAACATTGCCGCTTTCCCCTTTGTTCTCTAGGTGGGTGCATGATTTCCAATACTTGAATTGTATTCCTTTCCTCTAAAACTTGAATTGTTTTCCCTTGTTTTTCAGGTAGGCTCTTGATTGCAGACACTCGAACCATCTTTTCTTGCTACTTGGGACTGTTTTCCTTAGAACTTGCACCATTTTCCATTGCTCTCCAGGTGGGCGCCTGATTGTTGAACTCACACCGTTCTCCTTTGAGATTGGAGTTGTTCTCCCTTATTCTCCAGGTGGGTGCCTGATTTCTGAGCCCGACCCGCTTTCCTTTGAACTTGTGCCATCCTTCCTTTGTTCTCCAGGTGGGTGCCTGATTGATGAACCTGAATTGTCCTTTCTTGAAACTGCTTTTCTTTGAACTATCTTCCCTTATTTCTCCAGGTGAGTGCCTGATTGCTTGAACATGAACTGCTTTCTATTCTTGAAACTCGTGTTGTCTTCCCTTGTTCTCCAGGTGGGCACCTGATTCAACAAAACAGACAAAACAAACGAAATTTTTCTGCCCAGTTTGGTAGCTGGGCACATCTGGAGTGTTAATTGAATCATGTTACCCAATATCTCTAAGAATTTAAAACTAGATTCTATTATCCAGGAGGCTCCTGAAAATTGAAATCAAATCTCATCTTAAGAGCGAAAACTTTAGAGCTAAATCCAACTTCTTAAAGGTGAGACTTATGCTAAATCTTGTTATCTAATGGAGGTCTTAAAACTAAGTCCCACTATTCAGGAGGGTCCTGAGAATTTCCAATTGAAATTCATCCTAAGAATAAAAACTTCAAAACCAACTTATATTTCCTCAAAGTAGAGCTTATGCTAGATCCTGTTACTCATGAATGTTTTGAATTTTAACTAAGTCCCATTGTCCAGGAGGGTCCTAAGAACTTCAAAGTAAATCCCATTATCCAGGAAAGTCCTAAGAATTTACGGTCAAACCTGTCCGATACATGCTTTCCTTACGAAGGATTTCTCCGGAACAAACGAGATTTCCTACCACTGTTTTAATCAAAGAAAACTTTGTCAGTTTGCAAAATGTGGTGGTTAGTTTGTGGCATTCTTGCTGAAGGTGGCCTTTCGCTACCCTGCTTTGCTTTGACCGGCTGCCTTGAACTGGCCAAGAATTGTTTGCCTTTCTGACTGAATTTCAACCACAGGACTCTGAATGACCCGAATGCTCTGCACCCAACCCGTTGTTTGACAGTTTTGTCCTTCCAATTTGAACCTCCGTGTCTTCCACAAAATTCACAAATCACTCAATCGCTTAAACTTTCATTAACACTTTATTTCCACTTTTGCATCCTGCTATTTCTGGTATGCTTTGGCCGCACTTTGCTTTGTGCAATTTGGAAGTTGGTAGTAAGCTTTAAAATCCTTTATCACTTGCTTAAACAAGGCTGATATTGGAAAAACCTCAAAGAAATAACCCCAAAAGAAATAAAATGCAATGACTTTGAGAGTTAAGAATTAAAAAAATCCAAAAACTGGATGACTGTTTGAGGGAGAAAAGGAAATGAGACTTATCTGAGTGAAGCAGCTGGCACCAATGATCATGACATGCATTTCGAATTAATCAACCCAACCTATTCTACCAATCACCTTTCAGTTGTCATACTTTATGCCCCAGGATCTCCATAACCTAATTTCTTCGCCAAATCACTAACCTTATTTGGCTTGCGGTGCCCTGAAGGGTTTTCACCAATAAACCTCTCTCATTTGTTCATCTCTCAACTCAGCATCGCCTTACAGTGCCCATGAGGGTTTTCACTAATAAGACTCTCTCATTTTTTTAATTTCTCTCCGCTTTCCATCGCCTTGCGGTGCCCGTAAGGGTTTCACCAATAAGGCTCTCTCATTTTTTATTTTTCCTGCTTAGACTGGAGTGTTGCCCCTGATATGAATCACACCTCTACTTGCTCGACTTGGCATCTCTCGAAGACTAATCGAAAGGTCTTTTTTTGGACCGTAATGTGCACTTTTGGATAGGGTTAGAAAGAAAGGGTGTCACAAAGGCTCAAAACCGCTTGAATGGGTTCAAAATTACAACTTTTGGAATCAGCTCTCTAACAACCACAACTTATGTCCTAGTTTATTTGCTTGGGGACTTTTGAATTTTTATTTTGATAGGACCGAACCGTGAGGCTGCCTACGTATCCTTAAAAGGAATCAGGTCAAACGTAGTTCATGACATATGAATTGTTTTGTGTGATGACCCGACTAGTCATCTCATGATTTACTGCTCTATTTCCCCCATTTCAGCTTCTTTATGCTTCATTATCCGTGTTTTTGTGGTATCGGGTTGGGCAGATTGAGTCCGGAATGAGTTTGGTGAAGTTTGAGGCACTTAGTCTCTTTTAAGAAGGCTTAAGTTGAAAAAGTCAATCGGATGTTGACTTATATGTTAGAAGGCTCGGAAGTGAGTTTCGATGGTTCGGTTAGCTTCGGGAGGTGATTTGTAACTTGGGAGCGCGATCGGAATGGGTTTTGGAGTTGTAGAGAAGATTTAGGCTTAAATTGGCGAAGTTGATATTTTAGCGGTTCCGGTTGATAGGCGAGATTTTGATATAGGGGTCGGAATGGAATTCTGAGAGTAACAATAGCTTCGTTGTGTTATTTGGGATGTGTATGCAAAATTTTAGGTCATTCGGATGAGATTTGATAGACCTTTTGATTGAAAGCATAATTTAAGAGTTTTTGGAGTTCTTAGGCTTGAATCCTATGTTAAATTGGTGATTTATGTTGTTGTGAGCATTCCGAAGTTTTGAACAAGTTTGAACGATGTCATGGGATGTGTTGGTACAATTGGTTTGAAGTTCTGGGAGTTTCGGGTAGGTTCGAGGATGTTTTAGGCCGAAAATCATAGCTGTAGCAGGTCTAGAAGGGTTGCAGGACTCGGAACCCACTAGCGTGGTTCGCACAAAAAGAAGTGCGGCCGCGGTATGTGTTGTGCGGACCGCACAAAATGAAGTGCGGCCGCGGTAGGTGCTGTGTGGACCGAACAAAATGCAGTGCGGCCGCGGTGGGGAACATTTCACTGGTCCTATTTCAGAAGTTCATATCTATTGATCTACAAGGAATTTTGAGATGATTCAAAAACAAAAGTTGTATCCATTTGTGTCTAGTTTCCAGAACGGTAAAGATATCGCAATTTGGACATCTGTAGCAAAAGTTATAGCCAAAATACTAAAGCCTATCACTGTAGAGGTAAACCTGTGCGGCCGCGGTCGTTTTTGTGCGGACCGCACTGGTTTTGTTTGGACCGCGGTCGATTTTCTACGGTCCGTGGAGGTGGAAATCTGTGGGGTACGCTATAAATACGAGATTTTGAGTTTTATTTGATATTTTGACCTAAAGAGCTCGGATTTTGGCGATTTTTCGAAGGTTTTTCAAGAAATTCATCGGGGTAAGTGATTTTAACTCAGATTTGGCTAAAGTACATGAATCTATCATTGAATTCATCATTTAATTCGTGATTTGGGATGAAATTTGGGAAGAAAATTGTGAGATCATTCAAAATGTAAAATGATGATTTGAAGGACCAAATGGTATCGGAATTGGATAATTTTCGTATGGTTAGACTCGTGAGAGTATAAGGATTCTAGTTTTGTAAATTTTGTCAAATTCCGAAATATGGGCCCGGGGGTCGGGTTTGACCAATTTCTGGAATTTTGTGGTAATTCGATTGTTTTCGCTTGGGCTTTGTTCCCTTAGCATATTATGACGTATTCGTTCTGATTTTGGATAGATTTGACGTGCGTAGAGGCCGATTCGAGGGGCAAAGGCATCGCGAGTTAGAGATTTAGCCGGTTCGAGGTGAGTAATGATTGTAAATGATGTCTTGGGGGTTTGAAACCCCGAATTTGCACATCGTAGTGCTATATTGAGGTGAGACACACACTTGATGACGAACGTGGGGTCGTGACTATTGGGGATTGTGACTTGGTCCATCCCGATTGATGATTTTACCAAGTATTTGACTGAAACTTATTTGCTATCATCATGATTTGGGCTGATTGCCATATTTGGGCTTTGTGCCAACTATTTGAACTCTTCGGGAATTTTCATTACTATTTCCTCACTGTTTTGACTTATTACTTGAACTCAGTCATGTTATTTTCCATTGGTTTACTACTCAGCCATTTTACTCAGTTTTAAGACGTAAATGATAATTTTAAATGATGTTTTGGGCTGAAAAATACTGTTTTACTATTGCCCGAGGGGCTTGTGATGATGTTTTGGGCTGAGAAATGTTGTTTTACTATTGCCCGAGGGGCTTGTGATGATTTTTGGACTGAGTAAGGCCGAGGGCCTAGTTGTGAGGATACATTGATACTGATATGAGGCCGCGGGCCTGAGATACATAAATATGCCACAAAGGTGGCTTGATTGATATGAGGCCGAGGGCCTAGATTTGATGCCACGAGATGGTTTGATATTGCGCTTGGGTCGTAAGGGGCCCCTCCCGGAGTCTGCACACCCCCAGTGAGCACGGGTACCCATTGCGATGTGAGATTGAGCCGGAGGGGCGGAAATTGTTGATGTTGTGCCCGAGGGGCGAACTTCTATGTGCTTACTTTATCATAATTGTCTGTCAATTACATGTTTATTTGTTGTAGAAGTACTCTATTTTGCTTTTCATTGGTTTACTGCTTACAAATTACCTATTTAATTGCTTCATTATAGAATACCCTACGTATACATATTTTCTTACTTTCAGTCATTGATCGCAGCGGACTCAACCTGCGGAAGAGTGGGTGCTAATACTTTTACCCAATAGCGATATCGGGGTCAATTTTCCACAAGGAACTTCAATTTGGAGTTGCGTGTTTGTATAATCTAGGACTATGTTTTAGCTCCTAATTGATCTTCTAACATTTTTGGTTTTATTTTGATTAATAGCTACAATTTATCAACTACAATTGTAAAACTAAGTTATGCTAAAATTATGATTCTAAGTTGTACGCAATATAGACAAAGGCACTAGGGTCGTAGCATGTACCTAGGTGGTCAACTAACGGGTAGAGATTCCTAATGCAAGAATGATGACTATGGGACTTATGCTATAACCGTTGCACTTTTGCACTCACTCTCACAGCTCTCGGTAGAGAGAGTGATTTTGCCCAATTGACTCTCTCAAGACCAATCGGGTAGGCCAATTTGCCCAAGCAACTTATGGTTCAAGTTGGGTAATTACTCTCTCGAGGTTTAACCCGTTAATTGGGACTACCATTCTCATGGGTCCATCCCAATTCCTTGTTAGAATTAATCTTGGGGTCATAGACTCTCTTTCTCAAGAAGAGTCAAGACTCACTAAGCTAGACTTAGTGTTTGCAACCACCAAATATTAATGAAAACATAAGATTAATTCAAATAACAAATACCCAACATCATTCATGCACTAAACAATCACACCCATTAATTACCCACACTAGGGTTGAGCCACAACCCTAGCTAATGAGTTTAGCTAGCCATAATAGGAACATAAATTGAAGAAATAATAGATGAAATTGACATAACAATTAACTACAATGTTAATCTACTCAAATCCACGTTAATACTAGAAGAAATTGCCCAAAATAGGCTAAAATCATGAAATCCCGAGTTCAGCTGCTCTATGCTCTCAAAACAAATCTAGAAAAACTTGCCGCTAAAAAGTAAAATGTTCTATTTATACTACACAAGAAAAACCGGACAAAAATACCCCTGAGGGTCTGGCGCGGACCGCGCACAAATAACGCGCGGCCACGTAAGGTTTTGGGCCTTCATATCGTGCTTCTGGCACTGGGGGGCGCGGACTGCACAAAAGTGATGCGCGGCCGCGTGAACTTCATCCACGCGGACCGCACTGATTAGGTGCGCGGCCGCGTGGGCTTTTGCCTTTAATGATTGAGTCTCTAATACTCTTAGGCGCGGACCGCGTGAAAAGGGGCGCAGACCGCGCATTTTGACTTGAAGATATCACGGCCTCTGAACTTTCATGCGCGGTCGCGTGGCAGAACAGTGCATACCGCGCAAGTTGAACTTGAAGATGTCCAGCTTCTGAACTCTCCTGCGCGGCCGCGTGACAAAACAGTGCGGACCGCGCAGGTCCTTTTGATCCCCCCTTTCAGTTGTCTTTTGACAGTTGGAAGATTTCACTCCTTTTTGAGCCGATCTTTATTATTTGTCATCTTGTCGCTCAAACCTGCAATCAAGCGCAACTTGTAAGCATTTTGGGACTAATTTCTGGCAGTTAATGCACAAAGCTTAGGTAAGAATGGGTATAAAACATGTAGAAATCACAGTTATCAACTCCCCCAAACTTAAACCTTTGCTTGTCCTCAAGCAAATAAAATGAGACCTACCCCTTAATGGACAACACTCGAGAAATTCCTGTTTATCCTAAAATAACCTCAACAAGCCTCAATTGGGACTAACAATTGCTCTCAATGCGAATGCATCATTAACACATTTAAACTTTGCAAACTTGTGGATCAAGTGCGACGCAAGAGCATCAAGAGTTGACACATTTCATCAAGGAATCTTTCTCAATTTCTTTGGTTATTGTGGAACCCAAACTCACACATCCTCGACTTTCCCTGAGTGAACCTCACCTTTTAGAGTATTCGCACACAACTCGAGGTGAATGGACTTCTCTCTCATCTCTCACAAAGAAAAGGCCCTAAGTCCGGCTCTAAGTACCATATGCTTGCCCCTTATGTAAGTATCCACTAATGTAGGCTTCTCTCAACTCAAGATCATATAGGGCTTTTGAGGAGTCATTGTGAAGGCTTTGGGAAAAGGTAGGACGTGTTTTTGTTCAAATGGGTTCAATCTTCCCTCAAGCACTTCTTTTGATTTATTTTGGCACACTTTCTTGACTCAAATGAGTAATTCACTTCTCTCAAGGGGTTAGAGAGACGCATTGTCGCTCTTTCTTTTGCAATTCAAATCCTTTCTCCTTTTTATCCCTTTTCCACACCTTTTTCACTTTTTTGTTGTCCTTGGATTCCTTTTTTGGTTCTTATTCATTTTTGTCTTTCTTTTTGTCTTTTTCTCTTTTTCATTGCCTTACTTTTCTTTTGCTTTTGCGCCTTTTTACCACATTGATGCCTTTCTTGTCTCTCCCCCCCAAACTTAGACATTTGCCATTTACTCGAGGGAAAATTTGGTTGCCTCATTGATTTGCATACGTGGAACACCACCTTTTCATCACCAACACGGAAGGTCAATTCTCCTGCTTCCACATCAACCAAGGCCTTCCCCGTAGCTAGGAAGGGCCTCCCAAGAATAATAGGCACCTCGAAATCCACTTTGCAATCCAAAATTACAAAATCGGCCGGCAATATGAACTTATCAACACGAACAAGGACATCATCAATAATTCCCAAAGGCCGCTTCATTGACCGGTCCGCCATTTGAAGCCTCATAGAAGTTGGACGAGGTTGTCCGATTCCCAAGGTCTTGAAGACCGAATATGGCATTAAATTGATACTTGCCCCCAAGTCACAAAGGGCTTTTGCAAAGTCAGCACTTTCAATGGTACATGGGATAGTGAATGCGCCGGGATCCTCAAGTTTTGGAGCCATAGAATGCACAATTGCGCTCACTTGATGGGTCATCTTGATTGTCTCATACTCCATTGATCTCTTTTTTGTAACCAAATCTTTCATGAACTTTGCGTATCCCGACATTTGCTCGAGTGCCAAAGGCACGTTGGTAGTCAAACTCTTCATCATTTAAATGAATTTCTTAAATTGGTTGTCACCCTTTTGCTTGGCAAACCATTGAGGATAGGGCGGAGGAGGTCTAGGTAAATGTGCCTTGGCTTTTGGCACCACCGGTTCGGGTATATCAATGACGTGTTCCCTAGACGGGTTCACGGCCTCTTGAGTCTCCTCCTCACCTTCATCAATTTCAATTTTCACATCATCATTTGCACTTGGTTCAACAACATCCTCAACTACCAACGGGATCTCATCATTTTGCAACTCATCTTCATCCACCGTAACTTGGTTTCCTCTTGAGGCATGCACATCACCGCCTCTTCCACTTCGCGTTGTCACTGCCATCACATGATTATTGTGCCCACCCTTAGGGTTTACTACCGTATCACTTGGTAGAGCACCCTTTGGGCGAGTATTTAAAGATTGAGAGATTTGGCCTAATTGCACTTCCAAGTTTCGGATAGATGTGTTATGCGAAGCTAATTGGGCCTCGGAATCTTGACTCTTTTTCATCATTTACTCGAACATGCTCTCTATTCGGCCCATGTCATTGCCCGACGAACTCGACCCTTGAGATTGAAACGGAGGCGGGTTATTGGGTTGTTGATACATTAGGGGCCTTTGAAAGCTTTGCCCCCTATTACCTTGTCCACTATTGTTGTTCCAACCACCTTGACCACCATTGTTGTTGTTCCAATTGTTGTTCCCGTTCCAATTACCTTGATTCCCCGAATTATTGTTCCCCCAATTGCCTCCTTGATTGTTGTTGTAATTCCAATTGCCACCTTGTTGATTGCCCCAATTACCTTGGGGTCTCCATTGTTTATTCCCTTGATTACCTCTATTCCCTTGGTAGTTGTTGACATATTGGACTTCCTCACTTTGGTCATCAAAACCTTCGTTCGAATATCCACCACCATCATTGTTGTTGTCATATTGTTCACAATTACTTTGAGGTTGTTGTCCTCTTTGCCTCCTTTTCAACATAGCAACACCTTCTATTGCGTTGACTTGGTGCGGGTTTTGGACTTGTTGCAATTGCACCTTTGCCAATTGATTCATAGTTGTTGTAAGCTCGGCTATAGCTTGGCCATGATCGTGCAATTCCTTGTGCAAATTGATGACCGTGGGGTCACCTTGGTTCAGGTTTGCTCGGCTTTGCCATGCCGAAGAGGTGTCAGCCATTTCATCAAGTACATCACATGCCTCTTGGTAAGAAAGTTTCATAAAATTCCCTCCGGCTAATTGGTTCACAATGCATTGATTTGTGGTGTTGATGCCCCGATAAAAGGTTTGTTGAATCATAGCCTCGGTCATGTCGTTATTAGGGCACTCTTTCACCATTGTTCTATATCTTTCCCATATCTCATGCAAAGGTTCCGTTGGATCTTGCTTGAAAGCTAGAATTTCATCTCGAAGAGCTGCCATATGACTTGGAGAGAAGAACTTGGCAATAAATTTGTCCGCCAATTCATCCCATGTTGTAATAGAATGATTGGGGAGCCTTTCTAACCAATCCAATGCTTTACCCCGAAGAGAAAACGGGAAAAGCCTCAATCTCAACGCATTCTCGGACATGTTTGTCTTCTTGCTACCCCAATATGTATCTACGAACCCCTTCAAGTGCTTGTAGGCATTTTGATCGGAGGCACCCGTGAAATAACCTCTTTGCTCGAGCAAGGTCAGCATAATATTTGTGATTTGAAAGTTCCCCGCCCGGATTCGGGGAGGAACAATAACACTGGCGTATCCTAGATTTGGTAGAACTCTGGGAGCCACTCTCGGCGGTTGCGGAGGAGGGTCTGGAATATTGATGTTCTCATTTACATTTATATTGACATTTCGGCCTCTCCGTGGAAGTTGAGGTAAGACCTCATCTTGTTCTAGATCTTCTACCTCCTCCCCGCTATCACATTGCCGAGAGAGTCATTTGCATTAAGATCCATTTTACCTGATTGATCGACACACACCAAGTTAGTAAATAAGAAGGAAAGAGAAGCAAAACACAATACTAGCTGCACAAATAGTCAACACTGTAAAGTTCCCCTTCAACGGCACCAAAACGTTGATCGCAGCGGACTCAACCTGAGGAAGAGTGGGCACTAATACTTTTACCCAATAGCGGTATCGGGGTCAATTTTCCACAGGGAACTTCAATTTGGAGTTGCGTGTTTGTATAGTCTAGGACTATGTTTTAGCTCCTAATTGATCTTCTAACATTTTTGGTTTTCTTTTGATTAATAGCTACAATTTATCAACTACAATTGTAAAACTAAGTTATGCTAAAATTATGATTCTAAGTTGTATGCAATATAGAGAAAGGCACTAAGGTCGTGGCATGTACCTAGGTGGTCAACTAACGGGTAGAGATTCCTAATGCAAGAATGATGACTATGAGACTTATGCTATAACCGTTGCACTTTTGCACTCACTCTCACACCTCTCGGTAGAGATAGTGATTTTGCCCAATTGACTCTCTCGAGACCAATCGGGTAGGCCAATTTGCCCAAGCAACTTATGGTTCAAGTTGGGTAATTACTCTCTCGAGGTTTAACCCGTTAATTGGGACTACCATTCTCATGGGTCTATCCCAATTCCTTGTTAGAATTAATCTTGGGGTCATAGACTCTCTTTCTCAAGAAGAGTCAAGACTCACTAAGCTAGACTTAGTGTTTGCAACTACCAAATCTTAATGAAAACATAAGATTAATTCAAATAACAAATACTCAACATCATTCATGCACTAAACAATCACACCCATTAATTACCCATACTAGGGTTGAGCCACAACCCTAGCTAATGGGTTTAGCTAGCCATAATATGAACAGAAATTAAAGAAATAATAGATGAAATTGACATAACAATTAACTACAATGTTAATCTACTCAAATCCACGTTAATACTAGAAGAAATTGCCCAAAATAGGCTAAAATCATGAAATCCCGAGTTCAGCTGCTCTATGCTCTCAAAACAAATCTGGAAAAACTTGCTGCTAAAAAGTAAAATGTTCTATTTATACTACACAGGAAAAACCGGACAAAAATACCCCTGAAGGTCTGGAGCGAACCGCGCACAAATGACGCGCGGCCGCATAGGGTTTTGGTCCTTCATATCTTGCTTCTGGCACTGGGGGGTGCGGACCGCACAAAAGTGACGTGCGGCCGCGTGAACTTCATCCACGCGGACCGCACTGATTAGGTGCGCGGTCGCATGGGCTTTTGCCTTGAATGATTGAGTCTCTAATACTCTTAGGCGCGAACCGTGTGAAAAGGGGTGCGGACCGCGCATCTTGACTTGAAGATATCATGGCCTCTGAACTTTCCTGCACGGCCGCGTGGCAGAATAGTGTGGACCGCGCAGGTTGAACTTGAAGATGTCCAGCTTCTGAACTCTCCTGCGTGGCCGCATGACAAAATAGTGCGGACCGCGCAGGTCCTTTTGATCCCCCCTTTCATTTGTCTTTTGACAGTTGGAAGATTTCACTCCTTTTTGAGCCGATCTTTATTATTTGTCATCTTGTCGCTCAAACCTGCAATCAAGCGCAACTTGTAAGCATTTTGGGACTAATTTCTGGCAGTTAATGCACAAAGCTTAGGTAAGAATGGGTATAAAACATGTAGAAATCACAGTTATCAGTCATTATTTATCTTTATTACTCACTGAGTTGGAGTACTAACTTTACTCTCTGTACCCTGTGTGCAGATTTGGCGTAGTTGGTACCGCTCTTGAGTACTGATTCCTCCAGTTCCAAGCGGTTTTTTGGAGACTACGAGGTAGCTATTGACGTCCGCAGCTCCGTGTCTCTACGTCTCTATCATATCTGTTTCCTTTCAAACACTTTTAGTAGTTTATGACTTTAGCAGACTAGTATTATGGTTTAGAGATGCTCGTGACTTGTGACACCCCGGTTAGGGCTGTGTCGGGTTGGACTTTCCACATTGTTATCGATATTTCCGCTATTTAGTATTGTTTAAATCATGTTTAGACTATATTTATGTTGATTAACTGCTTTAAAGTTGAGTTGGGTTGAACTGACTGACCTTGTTTTCATGAGAGGCGCCATCACGACCGAGTTCGGGGTTAGGGTCGTGACACTTTGTTGTTGTTACTTTTCTCTTTTTCTTTTCTTTCTCTCTTTTTCCTTTTCTTTTTTTTTCTTTTTCTTTTCTTTTTTTTCCTTTTTCTTTTTTTTCCTTTTTCTTTTTTTTTCATTCTTTTCTTTTCTCTAATCTTCTTCTCCCTTTTTTTTAAATTACCTTGTGCGTTCTTGTTTCTGAATTTTGCTACTGATTCCGAAAGAGGGGTATGAAAGGAAATAAATAAGGCTTAGAGGGATAACAAAGGGTAAAGTGTTTAGATAGCAGAATAAAATGCCTTTGTCATTCCAATCTTCAAAACATGCCAAGTACAAACAAATACAATTTAAACCAAAGAAATCATACATAATATCTTTTGACTGCATCAGAATTGATAGTCATATCTACACATTTGCCTTCTATATCTGTCAAATACAAAGCACCATTGGACAACACTCTCGTTACGATGAATGGCCCTTGCCAATTTGGGGCGAACTTGCCTTTCGCTTCAGCCTAATGTGGAAGGATGCATTTTAATACTTGTTGACCCACTTCAAATTTCCGCGGACGCACCTTCTTGTTGTGCTCTTGCCATTCTCTTTTGATACAACTGGTCATGACACATTGCTGCCAATCTTTTCTCATCAATCAAACTCAATTGCTCTAAACAGGTTTTTATCTACTCATCATCATCAATTTCGGCCTCAGCAATAATCCGAAGGGATGGGATTTCAACTTCTGCGGATATCACTGCTTCAGTGCCATATACCAACAAATAAGGAGTTGCACCTACTGAAGCACGAATAGTAGTGCGATAACCCAACAAAGCAAAGGGCAACTTCTCATGCCATTGCCTGGAACCTTGCACCATTTTTCGCAGTATCTTTTTTATGTTCTTGTTGGCTACCTCGACTGCTCTATTCGCCTTGGGGCGGTATGGGGTGGAATTGTGATGCGTAATCTTGAACTATTGACATACCTCTTTCATCAGATGACTGATAAGATTAGCACCGTTATTTGTGATGATCACCTTTGGGATTTCGAACCGACAAATGATATTTGCATGCACAAAATTGACCACTGCCTTCTTGGTCACAGATTTGAAAGTTTTAGCTTCAACCCACGTAGTGAAATAATCAATGGCCACCAGAATGAACCTATGCCCATTGGATGCTGCTGGCTCAATTGGTATAATAACATCCATGCCCCAGGCAACAAAGGACCATGGTGCGGACATTTTGTGCAATTCAGATGGTGGAGAATGAATCAAGTCTGCGTGTACTTGGCAATGATGACATTTGCACACAAAACTGATGCAATCTCGCTCTATGGTTAGCCAGTAATAACCTGCTCGGATAATTTTCTTTTCTATAACATATCCGCTCATATGCGGCCCGCAAACTCCGAAATGTACCTCAGTCATGATAGTCGTGGCTTGCTTAGCATCGATGCATCTTAACAGCCCAAGATCTGGAGTTCTTTTATACAAGACTGCCCCCTCAAGAAAAATTCACTAGCCAAACGCCGAATTGTTCTCTTTTGATCACCTATGGCTTGTACCGAATATACCCCTATTCTGATATTCTCCCTGATGTCATGGAACCACGGTTCACCATCGAGTTCTTCCTCAACCATATTACAGTAGGCATGCTAATCACGAACTTGAATATGCAGAGGGTCAACATAAGTTTTGTCCGGATGGTGCAACATTAATGCCAAGGTGGCCAAAGCATCGGCAACCTCATTATGGATCCTTGGAATATGCCTGAATTCTATTGATCAAAATCGTTGATAAAGATCACGCAGACATTGTCGATATGGTATAAGCTTTAAATTCAGTGTCTCCCATTCTCCTTGAATCTGGTGCACCAGAAGGTCCGAGTCTCCCAAGACCAAGACTTCCTTTCTGGATTCCCATATCTACAGCTAGCCTTAAACCCAAGATGCATGCCTCGTACTCAGCCATGTTGTTGGTATAATAGAAACGAAGTTGAGCTGTAATAGGGTAGTGATTCCCTGTTTCAGAAATAAATACTACCCCTATCCCGACACTTTTCATGTTAGCGGCTCTATCAAAGAAACGTTTCCAACCTAGTTTTTCAACCTGCTCTATCTCATTGATATGCATCACCTCCTCATCGGGAAAATAAGTTCTCAATGGTTCATATTCTTCATTGACCGGGTTCTCTGCCAAATCATCGGCCAATGCTTGGGCTTTCATCGTGATCCGAGTCACATATACGATGTCAAACTCTGTAAGTAAGATCTGCCACTTTGCGAGCCTTCCTGTGGGCATGTGCTTCTGAAAGATATACTTCAAAGGATCCATGTGAGAAATGAGGTAAGTGGTGTAGGACGACAAATAATGCTTCAACTTCTGTGCTACCCAAGTCAGGGCGCAACATGTCCTCTCAAGGGGAGTATACTTAACCTCATAAGATGTAAACTTCTTGCTGAGATAGTAAATGGCTTGCTCTTTCCTGCTAGTGATGTCATGTTGACCCAACACATAACCAAATGAATTATCCAAGACTGTCAAATACAGAATTAAAGGCCTCCCAGGTTCCGGCGGGACCAACACAGATGGGTTCGATAAATACTCTTTGATCCTATCGAATGCTTCCTGGCACTCATCGGTCCATTTGACCGCAACATCTCTTTAGCAGCTTAAAGATGGGCTCACAAGTTGTCGTGAGCTAAGTAATAAACCTGCTGATGTAGTTCAGCCTCCCTAGCAGACTCATCACCTCAGTCTTGTTCTTGGCGGTGGTAACTCCTAGATAGCATTGATCTTTGACGGATCCAATTCAATGCCCCGCCAACTGACTATGAATCCCAACAATTTCCCCGATGGAACACTAAACACACACTTTGCAGGGTTGAGTTTGAGATTGTACCTGTGGAGCCTCTGAAAAAACTTTCTCAAATCTCTGACGTGGTCAGACTGCTTCCTAGACTTTATGATCACATCATCCACGTAAACCTCGATATCCTTGTGTATCATATCATGAAATATGGTTGTCATTGCCCTCATGTAAGTTGCCCAAGTATTTTTCAAACTAAAAGGCATGACCCGATAGCAGTATGCTCCACACGGCGTGATGAATGCCGTCTTCTCTACATCTTCCTCATTTTTAAAATCTGATGATACCCCGTATAACATTCCACAAAAGACCCAATCTCATGCTTGGCACAATTATCAATCAATATGTGGATATTTGGCAGTGGGAAATTGTCCTTTTGACTTGCCTTGTTGAGATCACCGTAATCAACACACACTCTGGTCTTACCGTCTTTCTTTGGCACAGGCACGATGTCGGCTAACCATGTGGGATACCGCGTGACTCAAATGACCTTTGCATCAAGCTACTTTGTGACTTCTTCTTTAATCTTCACACTCATGTCAGTTTTGAACTTTCTCAACTTCTGCTTAACGGGGGGAAATGCTGGATCAATAGGCAATTTGTGGACCACCAAATTGGTACTCAAGCCTGGCATGTCATCATACGATTATACAAAAATGCCCTTATACTCAAACAATGCTTTAATTATTTCTTCCCTGATTTACGGTTCAAGATGGACACTTATCTTAGTTTCTCTGACATTATCTAGATCCCCTAGATTGATTGCTTCCGTTTCATTTAGACTAGGCTTGGGTTTTTCTTCAAAATGACTTAGTTCCTTACTAATTTCTTCAAAGGCCTCATTCTCATCATATTATGATTCATCATCGCACTCTATCTTTTGGATTATTATTTTAGAATTAGATTGACTTTTAAGACTGGGCCGAAGATTCCTCATGCATGTCATGTCATTGAAACCAACATAAAAAGAACTATATAGAAAAGAAAAGAAAAGAAAAATAAAACTATCAGGAATGATGAAAAAATGGAGATTGCATTTCATAGAAAATAAAGGACAACAAGGTTTGTACATCAACAAGCGGAAAAATAAAAATCTGGGTCACAACCCTGGAATGATCCAAATAGAAAGGAAAACAAAACAAACTACCAAGAATCCTTTCGAGTAGGGAGAGGAGTAGCCTTCCAATTGTTAAGCTTTACATTCGGCCCGACAAACTGCACGTCTGCTTTGCTAGAACCTTCTCCAACTTCTACCATGTTCACATCATCAAACAACCTCTGGAACCTTTCCATTAACTGCTCATCAATATCAACCACAAAACTTGGAACTATCGTCACTGGGCGTTTCCTGGCACCGGGCTTGACAAAAGACTTGGAGAAATGCGGGACAGGCTTCGGAAGTGCCCACGCCTTCTGTTTTAACCTTTTAGCCCTTTTCACATCTGCCGCTGTGGGTTTGAATCCAAGACCGAACGTGCCCAAGTTTTCAGGGAGGGACACTGGCTATATGATACCCTGCAAGGATGCACACAGACCTTTACCTGGCACAAAGTCATTTTTCAGCATTTTAGAGGTCACCATGACGGATGTGGAGGCTATCTTTGGAGTTGGAACACATTTCCCTTTTGGAACCTTCTCTACTAGCATTGTTTCAAAAACTTGATAGACCCAAGTCCCTTTGTCATCTTCAGCCTCAATAAACGGGACAGAGACATCACTGTGAGTACACAAATTCTCCTCACCATGCACGACAATCTCCTGTCTATCCCACTTAAACTTGACCATCTGGTGCAAAGTAGACAGGACTGCTTTGGCAGCATGAATCCAAGGTCGACCTAACAGCAAATTGTAAGAGACGGCTACGTCCAGTACCTGGAATTCCATGGTGAATTCCACCGGTCCTATTGTCAAATCAAGCACTATATCACCAACCGAGTCTTTCCCTCCACCATCAAAACCTCGAATGCAGATGTTGTTCTTGTGAATCCTCTCATCATTAACTTTCAACTTGTTCAGAGTAGAGATAGGGCAAATGTTTGTACTGGAACCATTGTCGACGAACACCCTGGTGACCACAGAATCTTCATATTCTACCGTAAGATAAAGAGCTTTGTTGTGTTCAGTACCTTCCACAGGCAAATCATCATCAGAGAAAGTGACCCTGTTCACCTCAAATATTTTGTTGGCGATTTTCTCTAGATGGTTCACTGAAATTTTGTCGGGGACATGAGCTTCGTTCAGAATTTTCATCAGGGCCCGACAATGCTTGTCTGAATGGATCAGCAATGATAGCAAGGAAATCTAAGCAGGCATCTTTCTCAGGTGCTCCACGATGGAATAATCTTGTACCTTCATTTTTCTCAGAAACTCCTCCGCCTCTTCTTCAGTGACTGCTTTCTTTACTAGAACTGGGTTATCTCTGGACGTTTTAGCTTTCCTTAACTCTTCCGAGGCAAAGCATCTCCCCGAACGAGTTAATCCTTGGGCCTCATTGACTTCTTATTTCACTTACTTTCCCTTATAGGTCACTATCACCCGTTCATAGTTCCATGGGATAACCTTGGTGTTGACTACTGGCAACTGGGTTACAGGATTAATGATGACAGGGTCTGTACGGGCAGCCTCTACAATTATGATAGGCTTGTTTGCCACTCTTGGCACGACCACTTTTGACAGGGTCTGTACGGGCGTTTCCTGGCACCGGGCTTGACAAAAGACTTGGAGAAATGCGGGACAGGCTTCGGAAGTGCCCACGCCTTCTGTTTTAACCTTTTAGCCCTTTTCACATCTACCGCTGTGGGTTTGAATCCAAGACCGAACGTGCCCAAGTTTTCAGGGAGGGACACTGGCTATATGATACCCTGCAAGGATGCACACAGACCTTTACCTGGCACAAAGTCATTTTTCAGCATTTTAGAGGTCACCATGACGGATGTGGAGGCTATCTTTGGAGTTGGAACACATTTCCCTTTTGGAACCTTCTCTACTAGCATTGTTTCAAAAACTTGATAGACCCAAGTCCCTTTGTCATCTTCAGCCTCAATAAACGGGACAGAGACATCACTGTGAGTACACAAATTCTCCTCACCATGCACGACAATCTCCTGTCTATCCCACTTAAACTTGACCATCTGGTGCAAAGTAGACAGGACTGCTTTGGCAGCATGAATCCAAGGTCGACCTAACAGCAAATTGTAAGAGACGGCTACGTCCAGTACCTGGAATTCCATGGTGAATTCCACCGGTCCTATTGTCAAATCAAGCACTATATCACCAACCGAGTCTTTCCCTCCACCATCAAAACCTCGAATGCAGATGTTGTTCTTGTGAATCCTCTCATCATTAACTTTCAACTTGTTCAGAGTAGAGATAGGGCAAATGTTTGTACTGGAACCATTGTCGACGAACACCCTGGTGACCACAGAATCTTCATATTCTACCGTAAGATAAAGAGCTTTGTTGTGTTCAGTACCTTCCACAGGCAAATCATCATCAGAGAAAGTGACCCTGTTCACCTCAAATATTTTGTTGGCGATTTTCTCTAGATGGTTCACTGAAATTTTGTCGGGGACATGAGCTTCGTTCAGAATTTTCATCAGGGCCCGACAATGCTTGTCTGAATGGATCAGCAATGATAGCAAGGAAATCTAAGCAGGCATCTTTCTCAGGTGCTCCACGATGGAATAATCTTGTACCTTCATTTTTCTCAGAAACTCATCCGCCTCTTCTTCAGTGACTGCTTTCTTTACTAGAACTGGGTTATCTCTGGACGTTTTAGCTTTCCTTAACTCTTCCGAGGCAAAGCATCTCCCCGAACGAGTTAATCCTTGGGCCTCATTGACTTCTTATTTCACTTACTTTCCCTTATAGGTCACTATCACCCGTTCATAGTTCCATGGGATAGCCTTGGTGTTGACTACCGGCAACTGGGTTACAGGATTAATGATGACAGGGTCTGTACGGGCAGCCTCTACAATTATGATAGGCTTGTTTGCCACTCTTGGCACGACCACTTTTGACTTTTCTTGCTTTGATACAACATCACTTGGAGATATTTTCTTAACTACCACAGATGGCTCACCGTTTGTCATGCTCAACTTGTTCACTAATCCTTCAACTGTTGGTTTTTTTACTAGCTTGACCTCACTGGACCGAATCATCATGACGAGTTGTGAAGTCTTCTTGGGCTCCCCCCCCTATGTACTATCTCGATCATGTTTGTCCCCTCATGGGTTGGCAATGGGTTCTGGTTGATGTTGGGTGCCTTTACAGTTAGGACTTCAATCCTGTTGGTGTCGATGAGCTCCTAGATGGCATTTTTCAAGTGCCAGCGCTTCTCCGTATCATGTCCCGGAGTACCAGAACAATATTCATAGATCACGAAGTAATCAAGATTCTTTGGAGGAGGGTTTGGCAATTTCGACTCAATTGGCCTCAGCATATCCAACTGCCTCAATCTATGGAATAAACTGGTATAAGACTCCCCCAATGGGGTAAAAGATTTCTTTCACTGTAACCTCTCATTTTTGAACGCTGGATTGGGTCGGAAACCTGGGCCGGCAAGGTTTCGGTAGGCTCGTGGGGGTAGGTAAGCATTTTCTGGAGTTGGATAGGTATTTTGTGGGGCTAGAGCAAGCCATTGTGAGTAGGCAGGGGGTTGAGCATATGCCTGGGCGTGGTGGACAGAAATATGAGGGTCTGGTGATGGGAAGTAGTGCTAGGGTGGATTATATAGGGGTTGGGTGTAGGTTCGGTGATGGGTTCGAGGCTGGGTATAATGGTGTGACGGGCCCCTAGGTCTAAACCATGATCCTAATTCAACTGTTTCCATATCTTCTTTCTTCTTCTTTCCGATCACTCCTCCAGTACCGTTCTAAATGGCTTGGGTATTTGCCTTGATAGTCGAGTAACTCATGATTTTGCTTGATTTAAGCCCTTCTTCTACCATGACACCCATATTCACTACCTCGTTGAAAGACTTGCCTATAGCTGATTTCATATGGCCAAAATAGGTAGGCTCCAGAGCCTGCAGAAAGTACTCCACCATTTCGCTCTCCTCCATCAGGGGGTTAACTCTTGCCGCTTGTTCTTTCCAGCGAAAACCGTATTCTTTGAAACTTTTACTAGGCTTCTTCTCGGTCTTAGTCAAAGACAAACGATCTGGGACAATCTCAATATTGTATTGGAAATAGCGAGCGAATGCTTGGGCCAAATCATCCCAGGTATATCATCTGCCATGATCCTGACGAATGTACTACTCCAATGCCGCGCCACTCAGACTCTGGCTAAAGTACGCCATCAACAGCTCATCTTTCCCACCAGCTCCTCTCATTTTACTACAGAATCCCCTCAAATGGGCCACCGGGTCTCCGTGCCCATCATATAGATCAAATTTAGGCATCTTGAGTCCCACCAATAACTGAATATCGAGAAATAGACACAAATCCTTGTAGGCTATGCTCACCTGGCCTCCCAATCCCTGCATGTTTCTGAATGACTATTCCAGGATTCTAACCTTGTTGAACATCTCCTCATGTTCTGGGTTTTTAGGTGGTTTCTTAGTCTCAACTGGGAGGTCGAAATGAGGAGTGTGGGAGTAATGCTTTGGGGCCTTGAAAGTAGGCTCCGGGGGATAATATTGGTTATCTTGGGTCTAGAATAAAGGCTCACTAGAGGATCGATGGAGTGTAGCGGGTGGTGGTTCCACGAAAATAGGGGTGGCTGGTGGAGGGGGGGTATAAGATTGGTTTGGGTGGTGGTTCTTGTGGGGTTTGGGAAATGTGCCTTGGTAGTGGTGGTAAATGGGGAAGCCTGGAGATAAATCAAAAGTGGGAGGTTCTTGGGATTGAGCCAGCGGCGGGATGAAAGCAGGGTTGGCGGGGTATGATAGTGGTGGATGCCCTTTCACCCATGCCTCGTACATCTCTGCCATCTAGTGTTTTAACTTATGTATCTCCTCTTTAAGATTAACATCAGATTCATCCCCCTTCCTTGACGGATCAATAACACCTGCATCCAGTTCTTGGCCAGCCATGATCAACTTGTCTTTGGACCTGGTGTTGTACGGGTGAGTTGCCAGAATGTCAAACAAACTAACCACCTGCATGTAGTTGATGACAACAAACAAACTTGTTAGCGATTAAGGGCTTAACAGATAGGCAACCGCATGTTGGGGATGCAATGTACCTAAGCAGTTAACCATTTCTATTATGCATTTGAACGGCTCCTTGCGTCATCCCGACTTTTACTAATTTCCAATTGCAATTTCTTTCTCTCTCTTTTCCATTCCTGTTTTTCTTTTCTTGGTTCTTGTTTTTTCTCACTTTTCTCTCTTGTTTTGCCATTATTTCTTTCCCACAATTTTTCTTGTTTTCTCTCTCTTTTTTTCTTTTTCTTCTCTTTTTTTATTTCACGGTTATGATCGAATCCTATGGGGATTGACGCCGCATGAATCAGACCAAGCGTAGTTCTGGGGCATGTGCGAGATAAAATAATATAAAATACATTTTTGGGGTTTTCAAATTTTCACAGAATAAAATAAAATAAAACATCTTGATTACGACAACTTCCCCTACATAATTAAACATAAAGACTGACATACTAGATGACTGGACTGACTACTTCAAAAGAAAACTGAAAATACAGACTCGCAAATAAACTAACAAACTTAAAATACAGACTCGAAAAATAACTAACAAAATACAGACTCGAACAAACAAAGTCAAAAATACATAAGTGCCTCAATTGCTGCTCCAGTTGGCCTTGTTACGGGCCTTTGCACCATATCTTCTTGGAGGCGAAACAAGTCATCCATGATCTGTCGGACAAAAATCATAACTGAAGCAAAGAACATGGATCTGGTCATGACTTCACACTCGTTGCACTTCATCACAATGTAGTCCGCAATACTCCTAACCCTTTCTGATAATACCCTTTTCTTATAGCAACCATCCAATCTGCTGAGATCTGGCCCCCAAAACATGTTCAGCTGTATGATTCTGCTCTTGAAGCTGGTGCAGGTTTTTTTCTAGCTACGACATTAGGGCATAACAGTGTTCTCTTTCTGCTTTGAAATCTTTTGCCAGCTTGGTCATTTTGTTCTCAAGGACGGTGATCTTTTTCTTCAACCCCACAACTTCATTGTCATATTTCTCTTTTAACTGTTGAACCAAGCATGTTCGTTCCTACGCATTCTTAGCCAATTTTGTTCGAGCTCTTGCCAGTTCGCCCTCGGCCTTGTTCAGATCAAAACCATATTCACCCACTTTCTGTTATTTATAAATTTTTCATCTTTTGCACTTCTAGCGGGGTTTTCCGCTGCTATTTTCATTTTCTGAATTTGGGCTCGGAGGGCGTCATTTTCTTTGCTAGCTATTTCTTTTCACCCTCATCCGCAACGGCTTGCAAACCATTCTCAAATTGAAGATCTATAACTTGCTTTTCCAGCTTGCTTATGGTGGCCCTATACTCATTTTCTTTGGTCAACCAGTCCCATTGTTCCTGTGATGCCTCGACAAATTCTTGAAGATGGGGTCTTTTGGCTGGTCTTCCAAACTCAACACTTCTTTTGTACCAGGCGAGGTAACCGGGCGAGACTTCACCTTTGGATAGATCACGCACTTGGGTGTTTGCTATCAAGTACTGACACTCACTCCAGATCTGGCGAATTGCCGCTTCATGAAACTGACCATCAGAACCGGTCTCGACTACCTGAGTGTTAAGGTCTTCGTCCTTTGGAACTATTTGACATCTCCTCAGCTGTCTCAAAACTCGGTACAGAGCATAAGGCTGTATATTTCTGAGACCCATCAAGAGGAAGTGAGGACCGGCGATCGACATGTATATGATTTCATCAACAGGAAGCCAACCCAACTTCCATTCTATTTGATTGGCAGTGATGGAGCAGAGGTAAGATATCCATTCTGCTACCCCTTCAGGCATGTTGAACCCGTCAACCCTTGTATAAAACTCCTTTATACAGCTCTCTCCCGTTGACCCATGGTTTATGTACTGGGGATGATGACATAGATGCTTAGTCATCGACATTTGTAGCAACAAGTTACACCTTACGAAAAAGTATACTCCGGTTTTGCAGGCTGTGAGAGCTCGGAATATTTCAGAACCTATCATGGGTGTGAGGGTGCTTTTGGCCTGGGTAAGCAAAGTGTTGACGACCCCGGCTACCTGTACATCGATATTTCCATCCTTCTTGGGAAACACTAAAAGACCCAAAAATACTACCATGAAGGCGAAACATCTATGCTCTTCCCATTTTAGTCGATTCCCTTTGCTGCAAATTTTGCTCTCCGGGTTTTCGAATCCCCTTATGTGTCCGTACCACTGGTATATGAACTGTGGAGTAGAAAACCCAACCGCCAAATCTGCATATTGGACCCCCTACTTATTTTTAGCAAATCAAGAAACTTGTTAGGGGTGACGGCTCTCGGGGCAACCCGATATTTATGTCTCAAAGCTTCGGTACTCCCAATATAACCAGCTATCTCTTCTAAAGTGGGTGTGAGTTCAAAGTCCGAAAAATGAAACACGTTGTGGGCTAGATCCCAAAATGTAACCAATACTTTTATTATGTCTCCTCTAGGCCTGATCTTCAATAACCCGGTGAGACCCCCCAAGTACTGGTTGACCACATCTCGTCCTGATTTTCCCAGATCTTCCTACTACATGTACAGTTCCAAAGGAAACTTGGTCATGACCTTTATTGGCAAGTATTGACTCGTGCTCATTCTGCACATTTAGATTAGGGTGATTGGTTTACACACAAAGTGAATCTCGTTAAAAAAACTGACAAAAGGGGTTTTTTTGCAAAAATCAAGAAAACAGAGCTACTTTTGCGAATACGGCCCTTCAACACTTGAAATGGAAGCTTTAGGGTTGTGCTGGCTATGTGGCCAAAATTTGACAAAAACACAGTCAGCGGCTATTCTTGCAAAAATAGCCCTCAGGTGTCCCGTCCGGACATTCGGCTATTTAGACAAGAACAACATGAACCACTTCATTTACGACAAAATGACGATGCCTCATATATTTTTCCAAATTTCAAAAAGCAGGGCTGGAGCCGATGAGGGTTGCCTACGTATCCCACATCCGGTGAGAATCAAACCCGCGTAGTTCGGCCAATTTTGACACAACTGAAAAAATAAAAACACCTTGAAATGATTTTTCTACTCTTTTTCTCTCTTTTTTTTCAAAGTTTTTGGCAGAGTATCGGGATGTTTTGGATACCGGATTTTGGGCAACGGGTGAAATTTTCTCTCATTCTCCGCACTTGGTATCTTTTTTCTATCAATTTTTTCTGGTTTTCCTCACTTAATCTAGAAGCCGATCAACATGCAGTCCGAAACAAATTAAATGCACAGGTAGCACATAGAAATGCATCAGGTTGGTCTTTTATTTTCGGGTACGCCTGTCCTAGACGGACTCAACCCCTGTGTTGAGTCCCCAAAATCAAATGCATATGATGCAAACAAGCATTCCTACTAGGGATCTGTCATGAGGCTGAGTTATTCTAATTTCAAAACC
Organism: Nicotiana tabacum; assembly: GCF_000715075.1. NCBI lineage: Eukaryota > Viridiplantae > Streptophyta > Magnoliopsida > Solanales > Solanaceae > Nicotiana > Nicotiana tabacum. The sequence goes on from NC_134089.1 coordinate 8,312,825, forward strand.
TGGGTATGCTGTTCTAGACTTGTGTACCCGAGCGGACAACTCGAGCTGAGGGGGGCTACATACCGGGAACCAAAAGGCCATTCGGCTTTGTAACTTGTCCGAGCCTCTTCCTAAATTAAGGTATGACACTAACAGAAAAGGAGTCACGCCAGCGTGCACATCCCCGAAGATGAGAAGAGAAAGGTTTCGTAGCAGTTTATATACAGTTCAGATAATATCAAAACGGTAAAAAGCAACATTTAGCATATTAGGCCCAAATATGTAATTAAAACCAGATAATAAATAAAATCCAAATATAACAATTATTTTGAGCTCGAATTCTTGAACCCTGAACTAGAGATTCTGGGTTCGGTCCCCAGCAGAGTCGCCAGAGCTGTCACACCTCCTTTTTCCTACACTTGAAAGGGTATAAGGGAGTTTTTTCCAATTTAAGTGATAATCGAAACGAGATTATTTATTTAAGATTCAGAGTTGCCACTTGGGATAGTTTATGGTGTCCCAAGTCACCGGTTTTAAATCCCGAATCGAGGAAAGATTGACTCTGTTTTACAGTCCGCGAACACAGAAATCTGGGTAAGGAATTTTGTTAACCCGGGAGAAGGTGTTAGGCATTCCCGGGTTCCGTGGTTTTAGAACGGTCGCTCAACTATTATTATTGGCCTATTTATCTAATTTTAAAACATCTTTGAAACATATGTGCATTTTTATTCCTTTTAAACCGCTTTTAATAATTTAATTGTTATACAACTAATTATTTGATTACACATTGCGAATCATGTCACGGGAATCGTACCCACGATCCACAACGTGTTTATTTATTTAACAAGATCAAATTGTGGCCGGGTCACATAAATGTACCCCCAAATTTTAGAAATTAAAGCATCACAACTACATCACAGGAACCGTACCATAGCTATGACAATTATTCAATTAAACGCACCTAAAGAAAACTACGAGAGTGCAAAGCGTTTTCTAAACTAATTTTGTATTTACGTGAGAGCCATATGTTATGGATTTTATTTGTGTATAGCGCACCTCAAATTATCTTAAAGAAAAGGTTTGTATATTTTTTTTGAAGGCAAACTAAAGATATTCCTACTTATATCTGATTTAAAAAATTAAGTATCACAATCACGTCACGGAAACCGTACCCGTAGTTGTAATAGTTTAAATACGTGCCTAAAGCAAACTACGAGATTTTTTTATCCAAGTTATAAATATGACGGCCATAGGTTATATGATTCAAATGTATGAATGGCACTCCTCAAAATTAAATGAACCACGGATATTCTTATGAAAACTAATTTGAATTAGGTGTCACAACTACGCCACAGGAACCGTACTCGTAGCTATGATAACTTATTATAGCACGCCTAAAGCAAGCTACGATAATTATGAATTATTTTCCTATTTTGAGATTATTGCCAGCCATAAGTAGGATACTTCTTGATAAGCACATATTCCATAAAGCCCAAATATAGTTCAAGCTTTTTGCATCAGCAGTATTCTCCTTCCTTAACAGTTATTTCAACACAAAAGGAAAGATGTTCATAATGTTGCATCAACACAGAAAAGGTGAGTTGGCAAATGGGGAGGAGGGTACGAAAAAGAGGACTTATCAGATAGAAAAGAAAACAAAGTTAACATTGAATTGTACAAGCAACCTACAAGAAACAGAAATAATATTTATGAATATAAGCCTTGCACATGCCCTTCACTTCCTAAGTTTCAACCAAGTTCCAAAATGTTCCACTATTTTAAAAGTATAATTTGAAAAATAAGGAGAAACATATAACTCATTAAGTATACAGACCAACTAAAAACTCATTCAAAATTTCAACATATTTGCAGCTACCATAAATTTAGCGATACAACAAGAACTCTTGACAATGACCAATGGATGCACCAGTTATAGAATTCCAACTAACAGTAGTAAGTTTAAACGAGCCTTTATCTAACTTATCGACGACCAAATGAAACAGAACTCAAAAGGAGATCACAGAACATCTATCGCAGCCATGAATGAACTCATTAACAGCTTACACATCCAAGAAAAACGATCAGAATGGAAAGCTCTTCTCAAAGTTCATAGAAATGAGGTAGTTCAAACCTGGGCATTCCTTGTCCACCACATCCCAAAGAAATATGTAAAAGTTATCAAACAGTTTGTAACACAAGAAAATGAGCGTGATTTCTAAAGGATGAAGCTAGCTAAATGTTGTTGTCGACCAACTAACAAAGCAGAATAGGACACACGATCATGTTGCCAATTAACTATGATTTCTAAGCTTAAGATATGCACCACAAACCTTTACAATCTCAAAGGATAAAGAAAACAGAATGCCAAAGAACTAGTGACAAAAGCAGCAAATTTACCATTCCTAAACATGAAGGTCACAGTGCAGAGTTTGGCTCCCTTAAACTGTACAATAACTCCCTAGCCAGTACAGAACTTCTAGTGCAGCTAATACTACCACAACAGATGCAAAACTATAACTCAAGCTAGCATAAATCGCAACTGAAACTAATTAGAAATGCAACAAACTGGACAGAAACATGTACAAATTAAAGGAACTGAACTTGCAAGATTTCCTTAATACACTTTAAGGCACAGCCCATCGAATCAACTTCATACAATTCTCAGTCAACAACACTCCAAATCAGTCCCCATTTGAATTCACATTTCCATAAAAAAACATAACCACTCAAACAACCATGTTCAAACTCAGAAAATCAACTCAAAGCTCAACCAAGCTTCCCAAAATTGTTCAGTGATGTTAATTTTTTCTTCTTTTGTATCCAGAAATTGATTTATACAAACAAACATTTCATCTCACACGAAATAGAAAAATAGAAGAGTTTGGAAATGAAATTGAAAATGAACTGTCGATTAATGCTATTTAATGATTACAACGATTCTCAGAGGAAGCGAGTCCAAACAGAGATTGCACGAACTCACGAACCAGCAGCTAATGAACAACGTTGGAGAAGCTCAAAACCAACAGCACTCAGTCAACTTCCCTTAACTCAAAATGAAATCCACAAAACGAACTCAGCCTTCGAGCTCAATCCAAACTAATCATGAAAGTGAAAATTATGAACTTCAAGATGAAGAGAACAAAGGGGCCAAGATTAAACAAAACAAAAACAATTTTTTTTTGTTTTATATTTTTCTATTGTAACTGGAATTAAACCAAGATGGTTTCAGATGAATAAAATAGAAAAGAAGCTTTCTTAGAACCCTAATTTCCAAGTGACCTCTTGTTGATACCCAAAATTTTCCTATATATTTTTCAATATACAAAATACCTTCAAAATAGCATATGTATGCATATATAAGTATGTTCAAATATTTTATTATTTTTCCTTAATTTGTAAAGGTTTTTAAATCAATTTATTTCCCTATTTTATCCATAAAAACTTAATAATTATTCTCAAAATTATTATTTTTGGTAATTCATTTATTGGAATTTTACATTTATGCTAAAATATTGCTAATATAATTTTAGCATATTATTAAAAATTTATTTAGTATTTTAAAAGCTAAATTGCATATAATTGCAATATTAGCCTCTTTTAGGATTTAATTGCGTTTATATTCATGAAAATTAAGTCCAGTATTTTTAAATTGATAATTATATGTTATAAATCATTTTAGTACTTTCAATTTATTTTCAAAAATTAATTTACTATTTTTATAAAATAAATAGGGGAAATGGCTATTTAAAAATCTAGCCAGATTGGCTTGCAATTTCAGGCTAACATTAAGCCCAAATCAGACCCAATTTCCCAACCCAATTGCAAATCAAACCCGACCTCTAACCCATTTAAACGACCCAACCCGGACTCCCCACCTAACCCCTTTAATTCTAGTCGTTGATCATTTAGATCAATGGCCCCTATACGCCCTTTCCTTTTTAACCTTTAGCGACCCCTAAACCTACCTCATTTCTCACCTACCGCCGCCCTTGAATCCCTCTTCTCTTACAACTCTCTCTGAAACTCTTACGAACCCTAGCCACCGCCATCAAACTACACCCTAACCCACCATAATACCTTCCTAATCCATGGCCCCTCGTGGTCATTTGAGACATGTATCAGCCTCTCATGACTCTTGGGTGTTTGTTTTTGTGTGTTTCATGGCCAGTCCTCAAAGGAATCTGGTCTAGTCCTTGCTGGACAGTTGTTCATGGCTTTTCTCCGCCATCCACGACCTTTCTCCGCCCATCAACGACCTTTCTCCAGCCATTCATGGCCTTTCAAGGCAGATCCTTGACTTTCCTGGTTAGATCGGAAACTTTCAAGGCCTTCTCACCTTTTCTAGGTTTTTCGAAACCCTCATCTTTAAGATCTTTTGATTTTCTTTCAAATCTACTTTAGATCTGTACTTGTTATGAATGGTTTTAAGTGTTTTCTCGAAAGTTCTTCAACTTTTCTTCAAAACGACCCTTCATTTTCTCCGATTAGGGTTTCTGTTAACCTCTCTTTTAAAAAATCTCTTCTTTGATTTTAACATGTTTGTGACTTTGCTATGTGTCGCTCATGTCATTCTTCTATATGTTTCAGCATGTTAAAACCTTAGTTCCTTTTTGGGTCTCATTCGAGTTCTGAAGCTGTTTGTTAAATGTGTACTTGTTTGAGAAGTTCTTATTTGACTTATTTGTTTTACCATCTTTTAAACTCCATTATTGTGGAAAACCCTAGGTCTTTGGGTCTGAAACTGTTTGTTTGAATGTATACTTGGCTCGATTGAAAGTTTCTTGCTTCAGACTCTCTTTTCTTTATGTGACTTATCTGGTTTTTACCATCTTTCAACTCGACTATGGTTGAAACCCTAACTTCTCGAAAGGTTTCCTCACCTGTTAGTGTGAGACCTTTACTTGTTTTAACTCTCTTCATTCACTTTGGCTATACGTGTGAGCCCTGACTATCTAACTTTGTTCACTACGGAATCCTATGCTTATTTCTGCTACTATTGTATGTTGTTTCTTTTGCTAATGTGCTTGGTCTCGCATGTCTGATGCTTCTGTTCACTCTATTTATATGCTGAAGTTTCTTCCTTAATTGATCTTGATCTTGTGACTGATTTCAAGAGCTTTTCTTATATGAGCCCTGATTTCACTCGCCTGTTTAAAATTAATTAATTCCTTTCCCTTTACTGTGATGTTTTACCTTGCTGAATCCTTTCACAAAATAAGCATATTTTTGTACTCAGACTTGATTATTCACTGCATGCTTTTACTACCCTTATATGGCAATAATCAATCTATTCCCAAACTGATTTCTTCCCTTATTTGAACCTGTTACTACTCGTTAAATAGTGATTCCTTAATTAAATGGAATCACTTGTGTAATTATTCTGACTTGTGATTATTTTCATGTTTGTATCAAGACTTTACTTATTACCTCTCCTTCACTTGTTTTCAAAAAAACTATAAATACACTGCACCCCTCTTCTTTCAAAAACACGAACGAACCATCTAAGTTCAGAACACACACTTCACTCAAAACTCTCTCTCTTTTCTCTATTACTACTTGTGTTACTGCTTTGTCTAGCCAGCTGAAAGCCAAAGCTAGGCTGTGGAAAATTGTTTACTTTTCCTTTCTGCACTATGTTGTTTACTGGTATGTCCTAGTTAATCTTCAAGCATCAACAACAACATGTTCCTTTAACTGATTCCTTCACTCTTGTCTGTTTCTGCTTATGTTTATGCAATCAAGTTTCATTACTAAGCATGTTGTAAATTAATGTGTTCTCTTTTGTATGTACTATATTAGTCGTTTGATTATGTGATTTGCTGACTTATGAATCCCAAACCCCATATCCCTTATGTGTTTGTGTTCTCTGGCTGGTTTGTGGGCATGTCAGCATCATCTATTATTGTGCATGTCCAAACCTGACCCCTTCTAGGGTCATATGCTTCATGCAATGTATTCCCAAACCCCTGACCCTTTTGTGCAACTGTTGTTCCTGTGTAGTTTAAGTTTCACTACTACTATTTTCAAATTACCCTTACCCCTTACTATTCTCAACCTAGTTTTAAATAAATCTCTGTTTCTGCACTTCCACTACACTCTTAGAACCTAGGTTTTTCCCCTCTTGTGTGAGCCTTGCCTTGGGACCCATGAGCTCCCTCTGAACTTGGACACATAAGGGTTGGCCCTTCCACACTGCACTCATCTCTATCTGGTAATGCAAACCTGGGTGTAAGCACTGCCCGAGGTCCCTTGAGACCCTTAGGGAGCTTTGACACACCCAGGTCTGAGAAAGGCTTTGAAACAAGTGTGTTTGAGGTGGTTTGTTCCATAACTCAGAGAGGAAGTCAAGAATCAGGCTTCCTCTGGTTGTAACTTCTTCCTTTACACTTTTCTGATATAATTCAATATTTGTTCTGTAATAATTTGTAACAAATATTGGGGTTGGCTAGGGAAAAAGGGATTGGTAATTATGCATGTTTAGCTATTAGAAGAGTAGAGAATATGTCTATATGATTTGTTTCTTTAAATTCTGCATGTTTTGATTCTACATTTAGATAACATGCCTATAGGACTTGTTTTAAATTCTGCATGTTTTAATTCTACATTTAGATAACATGCCTATATGACCTGTTTTAAATTCTGCATGTTTTATTACCACACTTAGACACCATGCCTATAGGATCTAAACGGCTACAATTAGACATTGTGTTCATAAGGTTAAAATCAGTATTTTCATAGAAATCATGTCTATAGGAACTTCAAGTAAATCCTGCCTGCTTCGTTTCACGTTCAACTAGATATCATGTCTATAGGAATTAAAAAATCAGCGATAATAGAGATCATGTCTATAGGATCTGAAACCAGTCTAGTTTAAAATCAGTTTAACTCGTACTGTTGTAAACTAGTTTTAAACAACCTACTCCCCTTTTATTAATACGGTTTAGAAAGCATGCCTATAGGATCCCAAATAGCTCGTTTAAAATTGTCACTACTTTGCTACACTCTGAATTAGTAATAGATATCATGTTTATAGGATTTCACCAAACACACTTAGGCAAGCCTTAGGTGAAAACAGCAAAACTGAATCCGCCTTTGTTAATTAGCAACTGCTACAATCAGCAGGCAGGCTTGATTCGGACTTCTTATCTGAGTTATGTAATAAAATGGTCTACTTCAACAACTAAAACTCCCCTTAGTACTTTAAATTCTGACCATAAATGTGTTTAAGTCATGCTATGTATGTGCTTTACTTGAGGAGGTATATATGAGCCTCTTAGTTGCTTACATGTTTAAGTTCTGACCTTAAATGTGTTTAAGTCATGCTATGTATGTGTTTTACTTGAGGAGGTATATATGAGCCTCTTAGTTGTTTACATGTTTCCCCAATATGCAGTCCTATGTGTTTTGAATGTCACCTTAGTCTTTTTAACTTTAAACCTAAGAGTCAGCCTAAAATCCTCCTTTTTATAATAATAGTAGTCCTAAATTCCTCCAGGACTGATAGGAATGGGACGGATAATAGCATGCGATAGAGGTCGAGACCAATCCACGCTTTAATACCTTAATAGGGTGGGAACGGTAGATATGAATATGATGACCGGTGCGCTAATACCATGTGTATCCCTATTCTGAGGAGTGTCATACCGGGTATCGCATTGATGTGATCCATATTATAAATAAACCTAGGACCCCCCCCCCCCTTTTTTCTTTTTTCATGTATTTGTAGAACCATGACTTCTCTTCAAAAAAAAATTCGTCTTTTATAATTGTTCTTTCAAACTCTTACGTGTTTAAACTCAAATCCCCTACTATTTGAGCCTATACTTGTCTATTTGCTAATTGTACAAATTCACAAAATTGCCTGGCCGGGAACCACACTAGTGGATCCTGAGGGGTGCCTAACACCTTCCCCTCAGGATAATTTCAAGTCCTTACCCTATCTGTGGTTATCAAACAAACTTAGAAGTGAACCTTGTAGGTGTCCTAATGCACCTTAAATCATTAGGTGGTGACTCTTCAAATGCAAAACCCAGTTCCCAAAAGGAATGAGTTGTCCTATACCTAAAATGTCATAAACTCGATTTTCTGATGCAAAGAGGGAAAAAGGGGGCGCGATAGCATGGCGACTCTGCTGGGGATGTTAAGCTTTTACCACTTCAGATTGTTCTTGTGAATTTATACCCTCCCTTATGTGCAATTACTTGTTTAATTCCTTTAAGCATTTAATTTCTTTTCAAAAAAAAAAAAGAAGCAAAACTAACTTATCTTCTTCATTTCTTTCCTTTATTACTGCTTTAAATTATGAAACTGTTGTATTTATCGCTTTTTAAATGTTCAAATATGTGCCAACGTGCTTTTAATTATTGCATAATCATGCTTAACATCATACTCCACTCGTGCCAAACAAACACCAAGCAATACTTATAATGAGTGGTTGCGCTCTTCCTATATTATTACCCCCTAAATTTGGAAAGGCATATTTGCGGTAAACCCAGTCGATCAGCGGTGCAGTCAACGGTTCTGTGCCTTCCCCCTTGAGTTGTCCGCTCAAGGGTACCAGTCTAAAACCCCATAGAAACCTGCAGTCAACGGTTCTGTGCCTTCCCCTTTGAGTTGTCCGCTCAAGGGTACCAGTCTAAAACCCCATAGAAACCTTACTCTGTTCAAATTGTGCATGCATTATGGTCAAACCTAGCCGGATAAGTTATGTTGTCCACATAATGATCCTTTAAGATAGCCTTGTCCAAAGTCCACTGGGTTTCCCTAAACCCAAACGGATATCACCACATTCTGTGAATTTATTTGGAGAACTAAATGCTTCATGCTAATTGTTGGTATTAAATAGTCGAGTCTGGTGGGGGTAAGGGCCTAACCTTATTTGTCTTGCAGAAATATGAGGCACGAAGTCCCTACATTTGGCATGGTCACCAACATCCACCCAAGACTGCTAAGCTGGTGGAAAGATCTTCACTCTAGTGATCAAACTCTCGTCCGAAAATATCTGGGAAATCTACCATCCCTCATGGAGATCTAACCTAATAACAAGATCATAGAAGCTGCCACACTGTTTTGGGATTGTGGAAGGGCTGTATTTCGCTTTGGGGACATTGAAATGACACCCTTTCTAGAGGAGATAGGAGGATTGGCCGGTCTAGTATGGGAAACTTCGGGTTTGTTAATGCCTGAAAACCGCAAATGTAGGGGTTTCCTCAAAATGATGGGTTTACAGAAGAATCCAGAATTGACATGTCTAAAGGAATCCTACATCCCTTTTGACTATTTGTATGAAAGGTACGATCACAGAAAATCCTACCGTACCTACCCTAACGAGTTTGCAATCACATCCTTAGGGCACATCCATCGAAGGGTCTTCGTCTTCATGTTTTGTTTCCTGGGGCTGATTGTATTTCCGATGAAGAAAGCAAGAATTCACACTAGGCTAGCTATGCTAACTAAGACCCTAATGAAAGGGATTGGTGGGCATTCATTCAGTATCATGCCTATGATCATTGCCGACATATATCGAGCCTTGGAGAAGTGTCAACAAGGAGCAAAACACTTCGAAGGATGCAATTTATTACTTTAACTCTGGCTCATGGAACATCTCCAAAGGGGCGAATACCGACAAGAGATTCAGCGAAGGGACTGGGATGATCACATTGCTTTCCATCATCCAAAGCGAATGAATTACATTCCCAATATGTTCGCTCAGCCAGAAGATACCAAAGGATGGGTAGAGCTATTTGATAATCAAACTGAAGAACAGATCCAATGGATGTTCGAGTGGTTTCCGACTGAGGAGTTCATCGCTCGATCCCGAGATGCACCTTTACTAATACTGATCGGTCTGAGAGGAGCATATCCTTACGTCCCTCTCCGAGTTATGAGGTAAGTTGGTAGGAAGCAGGTTATACCTAGGGTCGATGAGATGAGTCATTTCCGAGCTGACTTCCAGAATGATGATAGTCCTTACAAGTGCCAAGCTCAACATATGTGGCACTACAAGATCATAATGGGGAGAGATACCATCGAACCAGACAAGTATCATGTTGGTTGTGCTCCTGTCTACTCAAGTTGGTTGGAAGATATCCATGATGGTCTGGGCCAGCCAGGGTTTGCTCGAGGTCACAGGATTATAGATGAAAGGGCCAAGGCACAAGTCAAATACAACCAACTGCGCAAAAGAATCCGGGAGTACGAAAGCGAACACCGTGAGATACAAGAGTCCAACCAGAAGCTAATTGAAGAATGGAAGGACATGGCTGTCAGGGCCAACAAGCGACTGGGATACTTGGAGCGAGGCACAGTGGGATTGGAGAGAAAGTTTCTCAAAAGGGTCGAAGACTGTCAAAATGCTGAAGGGACCGAAGGCGGACATCTAGCCAGAGCCTACCTGTTGCTAGGACTTCGCGAGTTGGGAAAGTTGTTCGACTGAGCCAAAGATGCCGAATCTGGGGGAAGGTCCTTCTGGGACCAAATAGATAGGAGTTTATCTTTTCGTTTTATAAAATGTAAGAAGGTCAAGGGTCATTAATGACTTATTTATTACCTGTTTATTTAGTGTCAATTTGGGATTCGCCTAATTTTTATCAATAAAATGAGTCATTTAGCATCCTAAGTTCTCCAAATTAATTTGTCGCTAGGCCCACCTCAGGCATAAAGAGGTCCCCAAATTAGGGCGCGTTTTACATTCCCGCACTATGTGTTTAAATACTACAATACTTTTTATGATCCTCACTAACTTAGTTACCTTTTTGTTTTTACTTTTTGTTTTTATTATACCCCTCCCCAAAGGTTAGTTCGTGCACTTTGGCAACATCATCCTATTCCACGAGATCCAGGGGTCCTCCACCCACTCCTCCTCTTATTCCTATCAAAAATAAGAACAAAGGCAAAATGGAAGATTTGAACAATGTCAGAAAGGAGAATTCAACTGAACGGGTAGAGGCCACCAATGGCCATGGTACTCAGGTTCCTAAGGAGAATGTATCCCAAATTGAACAAAAGCTGTTGAAATTCCAAGAAGAGCTCGATCAGGTTTGGAATCTGGTAAGCCTTTCATTTTCCCTCATCACCCCAAATATCAACTTTCCCAATACTCAAGACCCTACACCTCCTCAAAATATCCCAAAGCAATAGAATCATCCCCCTCCTCACACTATTCCACCAAAGACCTAATGCAACACCTACCATACCCCAAACAACACTCTACTACTCATCCCAGAACTCCAAAACTCCACAAATGACCATTTTCACACCCACCATAACACCCCCATCTACGTGGAGACCATGCCACACTTCACCCAACCTATCTCAAGCACACCCGAGTCTGATGAAAAAGACCTACTCGCCAGGAACCTGGTTGAGGAACTTAAGAAATTGACTAGCCGGATTTAAGGCGTTAAAGGAAGCAAGGGAATTAAGGGACTAAACTATGAAGATCTTTCCATACAGCCCGATGTCGAACTTCCTGAGGGGTACAAACCTCCGAAGTTTGAAATGTTTGACGGTACAAGTGATCCAAGGGTCCATTTGAGGACGTATTGTGACAAGCTGGTTGGAGTATGTAAAGACAAGAGAATCCGCATGAAGCTGTTCATGAGGAGATTGAAAGGAGATGCGCTGTCTTGGTACATCAGCCAAGATCCAAAGAAGTGGTCAAGCTGGGTTGACATGGCGTCCGACTTTATGGACAGGTTTAGGTTTAACACAGAAAATGCGCCGGATATGTTCTATATTCAGAATCTGAAGAAGAAGCCTACAGAAATGTTTCGTGAGTATGCTACTCGTTGGAGGTCCGAAGCTGCTAAGGTCAGACCCGCCTTAGAGGAGGAGCAGATGAAAAATTCTTTGTTCGGGCCTAAGACCCGCAATATTATGAACGACTAATAATGATTAAAAGCCACAAATTTTCTGACATTATCAAACTGGGTGAAAGAATTGAAGAGGGTATCAAAAGCGGTATGGTTACGAACTTCGAGGCCTTGTAAGCTACAAATAAAGCCTTACTGTCTGGTGGCGTGTCCAAGAAAAGGGACGTAGGGGCCGTGATGGTTGCACAAAGGACCAAATCTCCTATCAAATACCAAACTTACCCAACACCTCCACTCACATATCATCCCACTCCGAACTACCAAGCACCCTTACCCTCCTATCAAGCTCTACCATCCACTTATCAATCACCTCCACCTCCCACATATCAACCTACTTCACCCAGATACTACCAACCCGCTCATGTCTACCAAACTTATAATACTCAACTATCCCACTATCAATCACCTCCTGCACGACAAAACTTCCCTAGGCTTCGGCCAAATTTTGATCGCAGACCTCCAAAACAATATACAGTCATTGCTGAACCTATTGACCAGTTGTATGAGCGACTCAAAGCTGCTGGTTATGTCACCCCTATCCTTGTTGCTACTGCAACCCTTGAGAACCCTTCTTAGTGGTTAACCCAAACAAATCCTGTGCATACCACTCCGTCATGAAAGGGCACACCATAGATGAATGTCGTTCCTTGAAAGACAAGATCTAGACTTTAATTGATAACAAGATTATTATGGTAAAGGAACCCGCTCCAAATGTCTGCAATAACCCTATGCCCGACCATAAGGTTAGAGGCATTCACATGATTGAAATAAAGGATGATTGGGATCCCGATGGATCAATCGGGTTGATCGCAGAAGGCGATGACCCAAAGAAGTCAATAGTTACTCTTAATCCAATCATAGTACAGATTCAACCATCTGGGGATGCTAAGGTAAATATGTATGTGCCACTTGAGTTTGAAGCAACGTCGTCTACAAAGACACCAACGCCAATTGAGGTCGAATTCGTGTCTCCGGCAAATGCACCCACACCGTTTGAAGTTGCAGTTTTACCACCCAAGGCATATGCTCCGTTCGGAGTAAGGATAGCCACGCCGATCCCAGTGGCGATGTTGACCGTGACACCATTCCATACAAAGGCTATACCCTGGGACTATACAGCCGAGGCAAGAAGGAAAGGCAATGTTAGGTTCGAAGAGACTGTTGCAGCACAGGGTATGACAAGAATTGGTAGAGTCTATACCCCTGAACATCTAGCTGAGTCAAGCAAGCAGGCCTCCAACCAACCACCCATCATTAAGATAGGTCCAGACGATCTTTGGAGAAAGATACAGGCTAAGGAATACTCGGCCATCGACCAGTTGAACAAAATAGCAGTGCAAATCTCCATTCTTGCTTTGCTACAAAATTTGGAGGCACACAAGAATGCTTTGCTAAGGGTACTGAGTGAGGCATACATACTAAGCAACATCACTGGCGGGAAAATGGCTAACATGGTAGGACAAGTGTTGGAGAGCCATAAGATCACCTTTCATGAGGACGAGCTTCCACCTGAAGGCTTGGGACACAACAAGGCACTGCACATCACCGTGTAATGTGAGGACTATTTTATCACCAAAATCTCGATCGATGGAGGGTCCAGTCTCGACATCTGTCCATTGGTAAGGGACTGCACGAGATAAAGGATGGGGCAATCAATGTGAAAGCTTTCGATGGTTCTCAAAGGTCCACAATTGGTGAGATTGTCCTATGACTGCAAATGGGACCAACATGGTTCAATGTCGATTTACAGGTAATAGACGTGCCAGCATCTTACAACCTGCTGTTGGGACTGTCACACCTCCTTTTTACCTACACCCCCGGAAAGGAGTATATAAGGGAGTTTTTTCCAACTTAAAGTGACAATCGAAACGGGATTATTTTATTAAAAATTCAAAGTCGCCACTTGGGATAATTATGGTGTCCTAAGTCACCGGTTCAAATCCCGAATCGAGGAAAAGATTGACTCTGTGTTACAGTCCGCGAACCAGAAATCCGGGTAAGGAATTCTGTTAACTCGGGAGAAGGTGTTAGGCATTCCCGGGATCCGTGGTTCTAGCACGGTCGCTCAACTGTCATAAATGGCCTAATTATCTGATTTTAATATATGTTTTAGCCTACTGTGCAATTTTAAACTTTATAACCGCTTTTATTTAAATATTTTTTTAGGAAGATTCAACATCACATAAAGCGCGTCTGGGACCACACCACATAAATTCACCCGTAGTCCGCAACATACTTTATCTAACATTGTTAAGATTTGGATTTGGGTCACATAAATGCGCACCCGAATTTAGGAAGGTGAATTTATTAAAATGGCGCGCCTAAAGCAACTACGCGTTTGCAACTTCGCGAGGGCCATGGAAATTCGCTAAATGGCATGCCTCGATTTCTAATTTCAAAGGATTTTATTATTCGAAATTGTTATAATCGGGTTACATGAAATGCACCCCCGAATTGAGATTCACATATCGCAACCATGCCACGGGAACAGTACCCACAACCACTAAACAATCATGCCACTTTCAACCTATTGAAAGTCCAAACCAAACAAATCTAATTCACTCCAATTTAAACAGAATCTATGTTGTGCCAATTCAGAAAGACCCAGAAGTTCTTGTTTCGACCACATCATTTTTCTTGTATCCACTTTCCAAATTATGTGCCAACCAGAAAATTCGAATAGCCCATTTGGGTACTCAACGTCAATAAACACAATAACACCATAAAATAAGTAAACAGGCCAATTCATAAGATAAGTAACCAAATCAACGTTAATCTCTCTAAGTCAGACATAAAAGAAGCCATATTGGTTTACGTACATAAAAGTAGTATGCCGAATCTTTATTGTTTTCAAGGTGCCTGAATCTAAATAAAGGAAAGATGCATTTTGTCTTACTGTTACTATTTCCATCCCAACTGGTATTAGGCTCAACATGCTACAAAGATGGATGACCAACAAGAATCCTTTGATCAAACAACTTGCAGGCTCTTAACTATGGCCAGTAAAGAAATGCCCCATCTCAAGATTTTTATTATTTTTTAAAGGCATCCCCCACCTTCCTAAACTTATTCACTTGTAAAATTGGTTATCTTCTCTGTCACAAGTGGGATTCAACAAGTGCAACCATGTATTCAACTAGAAGTTAATCAACTCAAGCACGTTTTTAAATAAAATCACAAATCATTCACATAATAGCTATTAAAACAGGTTAGGTAAACACACATCTCGATCAACCACACAATGCCATTTAAACTATGTAAAAAAACAGAGAAGAGAGTGAACCTTACACAGCAGATTTGAAGGTCGACTTATACAAAACTCGAGCCTAAAATTCGACGGAACAAGCTACAACAAAATTGGTCCAAGAAACCGTGAACTTCAACTTCGAATAGTCACCTTCGAACCCCGAAGCAGAAACAAAACTCAAACAAACTCCATGATCGGAATCGAATCAACTTCCGTTGAAATCAGAAGAAGCAAAACTTTGACATTTAAATGAACTCCATCAGATTCTATGGCTTTAAATTCGAAAACAGGCGAACAAGAGAAACTATGGGATAAAAATGGCTGCTGTTGCAGCTTCAAAGATGCTGGTCGTTTTTTTTTTTTTTTGGTTAAGAAACAACCATCGAAAATGGTTGCTTCCTCATTTTGTGTCCAAAACGGCTATAGCTTAGGGTCCCCTTAGGTCTGTTAGTTTTGTGTCAACGAATAAGGTACAGAGGCGTAAGGTTGGGTCTGTTTTTGTTAATCCAAAGCCATGGAAATGGGTGCTTTTGTTTTCTAGGAAAAAAAACCGATTGGGGAGGGGGGTCGTGTATCTTCTATTGCGGCGCTCCCTTTTTCCCAGAGTTCTTTTTGGATTTTTTAAGCATTGCTTTATATGTAGAGTCTAGGTTTAGGTGTATTTTTGTGTATTTTGCCCATTAGCCCTTAGGTCATTTTGTGTTAAGTCCTTAGGGTCCTTTTTATTTGTTTTGTTCCAGAGAAGAGTCTAGAAGGGTCCCTAGGCTTAATGGACTGATCCGAATTGAGCTCCAAAAATTCTTAAAATTAGGATCCAACACCTTAATTGACTCATTTTAAAATAAGATAAAAATACTACACAATGAAAAAGCTAACATGAAACTATTATATATTTTTTATATTTTCAAAATTATATAAAGATAAAAATAAGGTACTATTTATTATTTTATATTTTTTTTAAGAATTATGAATGATACATACTAAAGTATTTTTTTGTAATTTTCCATTTTTATGACAAAAATAAAGTAAAGAAGTCAAAAATAGTTGAAATAGCTATCCTGGGCCTAAATTAAATATTTACGTGCTAAAATATGAAAAATCTTGGGGAGGGTCAAAAATCACATGTCTACAGGGACGGCCATGGATTCATGCTGATGGGGTCGTAGCGTCAACACTACATCAAGTAATAAAATTCGAATGGAATCACCAATAGGTGATCATTCACAGCGACGGTAGCAACCCTATATACAGTCGTCAGACCATTCCGTCAATCGAAGGAAGAAGGAAGCTAGGTGGAGAGACTTACCACCACATTGAACGGGTAAATGTTGTTGACAAAGATAAATGGTGGGATAACAAAATTGAGAGTATACTGAATTGGAGTGGGTACGAACCTGGCAAGGGGCTCGGTAAGAACTTCCAAGGAATCTCTAAACCCATAAAACTCAAGAAGCATGGCACTACTTTCGGTCTAGGATATGATTACACCTGGGAGGAGTTCAACAACTGGTCACCACTATAGCGCGGTCCTTAATATCCATTGGAGCAGCCAATACTGCATTTGGAGCAGACTTTCCAATAGGCTGACATTGTTTATGGGTCATATGAAGAAGAAACACTTGCAGCGGTGAAGAACTTGTTCCTAGAAGGCAATGACATGGACTGTTGTGTTGTACTCGATGGGGAGGGGGAGGAAGGCCTTTCCATACAGGCTGCGAGCAGAGAGGCACACCTCAATAACTGGACCATCAGGACAACCAAAGCCCGACGAGCCTCGAGTTAGCAAGGCTAAAACAAGCATCATGCACTGTTTTATTTACTAAATGGTTTTCTTATCGCATTTTAATTCCCGCAATAATATCTTCAATGTTCAAAATAGTTATGAAATTCATCAAAGCATTTTGACTTTTCTTATGAATCAACACTCATTATTATTTTTCTCTCATTACTTTACTTATACAACATTACTATTATTTATCTTAATGAACCAATGATTGTGACATGCAATGAGACAACGCAACAAACGGACATTGATTCAGAAAAAGATGACATACTAGATGAGATTGTCAAAGAAGTTGAGAACTTTGAGAACAGACCTAAGTCTAACCTGGACGAGACAGAAATTGTTAACCTAGGAGATGCAGAAAACATCAAGGAAACACAAATCAGCGTTCACTTATCGCCATCAGAAAAAAAGGAATACACAGAATTTCTAAGGGAATACAGGATATATTCGCCTAGTCGTATGATGACATAACTGGTCTGAGTACGTCTATTGCGGCTCACAAACTGCCAACCGATCCAACATGCCCGCCAGTAAAGTAAAAACTGAGAAAGTTCAAGCATGATATGAGTTTGAAAATCAAGGAAGAAGTAACTAAGCAAGTCAAAGCTAAGGTTCTCAGGGTAGTAGAATACCCGACATGGTTAGCCAATATCGTGCCGGTACCAAAGAAGGATGGGAAGGTCCGAGTATGTCTCGACTACCGGGATCTCAACCGAGCCAGTCCGAAAGACGACTTCCCTTTGCCGAACATACACATCCTGATTGACAATTGCACCAAGCATGAACTGCAGTCATTTGCAGATTGTTTTGCTAGTTATCACCAGATCTGGATGGATGAAGAAGATCCTGAGAAAACGACTTTCATTACACCGTGTTATGTACTGTTACAAGATGATGTCGTTTGGCCTAAAGAATGTAGGGGTCACCTACATGAGGGCCATGACTACCATTTTTCATGATATGATACACAAGGAGATCGAGGTATATGTCGATGATGTCATCGTCAAGTCCAAGAAGTCTACTGATTACATGGAAGATTTGAGGAAGTTCTTCAATAGATTGCGAAGGTACAAGCTGAAACTGAATCCCGCGAAGTGCGCATTTAGGGTTCTTGTTGGAAAATTGCTTGGGTTTATTGTGAGTCACCGAGGAATAGAACTGGATCCATCAAAAGTCAAAGCGATCCAAGAATTTCCACCGCCAAGGAACAAGAAGGATGTGATGAGTTTCTTGGGAATGCTTAACTATATCAACCGATTCATAGCACAATCTACAGTTATCTGTGAGCCAATCTTTAAGATGTTGAAGAAGCACGCCGCTACCAAATGGACCGATGACTGCCAAAAAGCCTTCGATAGAATCAAGGAGTACTTGTCAACACCACCAGTCTTGGTCCCGCCTGAGCCAGGTAGACCATTATTACTCTACCTTGCAGTATTGGATGGAGCTTTCGGTTGCGTTCTAGGGCAGCATGATGAAACAGGGAGGAAGGAGCAGGCCATCTATTATCTTAGTAAGAAGTTCACCCCGTACGAGTCCCGGTATTCTCTGTTAGAGCGCACCTATTGTGCTTTGACTTGGGTATCTCAGAAGCTGAGGCATTATTTCTGTGCCTATACTACATATATCATATCAAGGATGGATCCTTTGAAGTACATCTTTCAGAAGCCCATGCCCACTGACAAGCTAGCCAAGTGGCAGATCCTATTGAGTGAGTTCGACATTGTGTACGTAACTCAGAAAGCGGTCAAGGGACAAGCACTGGCATACCACCTTGCAAAGAATCCTGTGGATGGAGAATACGAACCCCTGAAAACATATTTTTCTGACGAAAAGGTATCATTCATAGGAGAAGACATTGCAGAATCCTATGATAGCTGGAGAATGTTTTTGGTTGGAGCGGCAAACTTCAAAGGAGTTAGCATAGGAGCTGTCTTAGTATCAGAAATCGGTCAACATTATCTGGTGTCTGCCAAACTCAGGTTCCCCTACACCGACAACATGGCCGAGTACGAAGCCTGCAACTTAGGGCTCAAGATGGCCATTGACATGAACGGTCAAGAGTTGCTAGTGATTGGAGATTCAGACCTACTCATACATCAGGTGCGTGAAGAATGGGCAACCAAGAACTCCAAGATACTCCCATATTTGCATCATGTACAGGAATTAAGAAAGAGGTTCATGAGGACGGAGTTCCAACATGTTCCCAGAATCCAAAATGAGTTCGCCGATGCATTGGCTACCCTGTCATCTATGATACAACATCCAGAAAAGAATTTCATTGATCCCATTCTAGTAAAGATCCATGATCAGATAGCTTATTGTGCCCATGTTAAAGAAAAAGCAGGTTACTAAAAGGTAAGTTTTATAGAGCAGTGGTTAGGCCTGCCATGTTAGATGGAACTAAATGTTGGCCGGTAAAGAACTCACACATCCAGAAGATGAAAGTAGCAGAGATGAGGATATTGAGGTGGATGTGCGGGCATACAAGGATGGATAAGATTAGGAATGAAGATATTCGATAGAAGGTGGGTGTGGCCCCTATGGAGGACAAGATGCGGGAAGTAAGACTCAGATGGTTCGGGCACATTCAGAGGAGGAGCACTGATGCACCGGTGAGGAGGTGTGAGCGACTGGCTGTAGTGGGCACGCGGAGAGGTAGAGGACGACCTAAGAAGTATTGGGGAGAGGTGATCAGACAGGACATGGCGCGACTTAGGATTACTGAGGACATGGCCCTTGATAGGGAATTATAGAGGTCGAGCATTAAGGTTGTAGGTTAGGGGAGAGTGTGAATATTTCTACAGCGCAATAGAGTGAGACTATCCAGTTAGGAGTTAGACTAAGAATGTCATTGGTCGTCTATTGATGCAGGGCTTTACCTTCTAGTTTTACTATACCAGCCATCTATTTTGTATTTCGTATTTCGTATTCTGTATTTCATATCTCTTATATATTGTTGTTATTTTTATTATGCATTTTTATGGTACTAATATATCATCTCCTATTGCTTTTTTGAGCCGAGGGTCTCCTGGAAACAGCCTCTCTACCCTTCGGGGTAGGGGTAAGGTCTGCGTACATATTACCCTCCCCAGACCCCACTTGTGGGATTATACTGGGTCGTTATTGTTGTTGTTGTTGTTGTTAAAGAAAAAGCAGATGGAAAGCCTTGGTTTCAGGATATCCAGGAATATTTGGCAAAAGGAGAGTACCTAGAGCTTGAAAATCCTACTCAGAAACGCACACTTCGGAGATTGTCCAACAATTTCTTTCACAACGGAGGAATCCCGTATAGGTGGACTCCTGATTTGGGACTATTAAGGTGTATCGACGCAAAGGAAGCATCTAGGCTACTAGAGGAAATTCATGTCGGGACCTGCGGTCCACATATGAACAGTTTTGTCTTAGCAAAGAAGATACTTCGGCCCGGTTACTTTTGGATGACTATGGAAACGGACTGCATCCAGTATGTCCGAAAATGCCACCGCTGTCAGATGCATGCAAACATATTAAAAGTACCTCCAAATGAGCTTAATGCAACAAGCTCACCATGGCGGTTTGCCACTTGGGGAATGGATGTTATTGGGCCAATCGAGCCTGCCGCTTCCAATGGACACAGGTTTATCCTGGTAGCCATAGACTATTTCACCAAATGGGTTGAAGCAGCATCTTACAGAGCAGTAACTAAGAAAGTCATGGCAGACTTTGCCCGCGACCGCATTGTTTGTCGATTCGGGATTCCAGAGTCGATCACTACTGATAATGGCTCCAACCTCAACAGTGACTTGATGAAAGCTATGTGTGAAACCTTCAAGATCAAACATAACAATTACACAGCCTATAGGCCTCAGATGAATGGAGTTAGAGGTCGCCAACAAGAATATCAAGAAGATATTGAGAAAAATAATAGAGAGGCATAAATGGTGGCACGAAAAGTTATCATTTGCTCTATTGGGATACCGCACCACAGTCTGCACATCAACCGGGGCAACCCCCTATATGCTAGTTTACGGTACAGAGGCTGTCATTCCCCCTGAGGTAGAAATTCCTTCCCTAAGGATCATACGAGAAGCTGAGCTCGACGACGCGGAATGGGTGAAAAGTCGTTACAAGCAACTAGTCCTTATCGATGGAAAGAGAATGAATGCAGTCTGCCATGGTCAACTCTATCAGAACAAAATGTCCAAAGCCTTCAACAAAAGAGTCAAGCCGAGACAGTTCACACCGGGGCAGCTGGTGTTAAAGAAAATTTTTCTGTATCAGGATGAAGCCAAAGGGAAATTCTCTCCCAACTGGCAGGGTCCATATATGGTTCACCGGGTTCTAACAAGAGGAGCCCTCATACTTGCAGAAATGGACGGAGAAGTCTGGCCAAAGCCGATTAATTCAGATGTAGTCAAGCGTTACTATGTGTAATTTCCATGCTTCCCTTATATGATATAATTTGAACTACGCCTGACCTGATTCTTGTTTAAGAGGGGATACGTAGGCAGCCCTATGGGTTCGGTCACAATTCAATAAAATTTCATTTCCCCCCGCAATTGGAAACTGGGGCATAATTTTTAGGAGGACCCTCAAAATTCCATAGCAAGAGAGGTTGCAATGTCCCGAACCACGTCACAGTCGTCGATTCATCTAAAAAAATTATTATTATGTCATATTTTTTTTACAAAATCATGCATATTACTAAAATTGCTTTGTTTAGCAACGCTACCCCAATGATACATACAATATCACCAGATCAGAGCTGAGTAGGTCAAGCAAAGCCAACGGGGATACGAACTAACCTCCCTTTTACAAAATTCACGATTTTTCTTTGGATGCAGGCACTTGGATTGCAAAATTATCAAATATACTATACACCCGTGGGACAAACATTATTCAGTAATACAACTCTCGGAACCGTTGCCACTTACCAACATTTGCTATCCACACATATTGGTGATATTCCGTATGTCACAATGTCCCCAGCAATCACAATGTCGCAATCTGCTATCAGCTAAGAAAGCTCTACAACCATCTGCCATTTTATTTCTTGCATAAGGCTACCATTCTGCCTTTCGAGACTAAACGCTGTCTCCATCTACATTTTTGCATTGCATAAGGCTACCATTATGCCTTTTGAGACTAAATGTTGTCTCCATCTGTATTTTTTGCATTGTATAAGGCTACCATTCTGCCTTCCGAGACTAAAGGTTGTCTCCATCTGCATTTTTTGCATTGCATAAGGCTACCATTCTGCCTTCCGAGACTAAACGTTGTCTCCATCTACATTTTTGCATTGCATAAGGCTACCATTCTGCCTTCCAAGACTAAATACGGTCTCCATCTACATTTTTACATTGCATAAGGCTACCATTTTGCCTTCCAAGACTAAACGCTGTCTCCATCTGCATTTTTGCATTACATAAGGCTAACATTCTACCTTTCGAGACTAAACACTACTTCCATCTGCATTTTTTGCATTGCATAAGGCTACCATTCTGCCTTCCGAGACTAAACGCTATCTCCATCTGCATTTTTTGCATTGCATAAGGCTACTATTCTGCCTTCCGAGGTTAAGCTCTACCTCCATCTGCATTTGCATTGCATAAGGCTAAACACTGCCTTCATCCTTGTATAAGGCTAAACACTGCCTCATATTGCATCTGCATTGGCTGAAAGATCGCCTCATATTGCATCTACATGGCTGAAAGATCGCCTCATACTGCATCTGCATGGGCTGAAAGATCGCCACATACCACATCTCATAGGCTGAAAGATTGCCTCATATTGCATCTGCATGGGCTGAAAGATCGCCACATACTGCATCTCATGGGCTGAAAGATCGTCAAATTATCCAAAGGCGTCATCGTTCGGAGGCACCATCTTCATAGCCTGAGAACACCATGTCATGGCCTGAGGATCCCTTTTAATCTTTTGCATATCATTATTCAAAGGCATCATGGTTTGGAGGCACCATCCTCACAGCCGAAGAGCATTATTTCATGGCCTGCGAATCCTTTATTGTACGCTTCATGGCCTAGGACGTCATGGTCTAAAGGAAGTCATCCTAACCGTCCAAAGACAACATTCATGGTCCGATGAGAATCTGCATCATGTTTAAATTTATGCACAATATACGCGTGTGTTGTTTCTAATTGCAGGTACACTGGATAGCAACGGCCATCCCGGCAGGAGAAAGCCCGCTCCCGTTCCTGCAACCATATCAAGCCTTAACCATTTTCACAAGCCACCCACTCGCCCCATCCTGGATATTGCGTCTGTTCTTGGAAAGTCTCCATCGGCATACTCCGCCGACGGATCCTGAACTACATATGGTCTGATTCCTGTAAGACCATGGATATATAGGTAGCTCAAAAGCCAGGGCATGGACTAACTTCTTCGAACCATTTCGTTCGGTCAAAATTGGCCATCATATCTTTACCCGACAGCTCTTTCATCCTTCCCGAGTAAAGATGGGCAGCTGTTAATACCCAATTTTTCCCTATATATTTTTCAATATACAAAATACCTTCAAAATAGCATATGTATGCATATATAAGTATGTCCAAATGTTTTATTATTTTTCCTTAATTTTTAAAGGTTTTTAAATCAATTTTATTTCCCTATTTTATTCATAAAAACCCAATATTTATTTCCAAAATTATTATTTTTGGTAATTCATTTATTGAAATTTTACATTTATTCTAAAATATAGCTCATATAATTTTCACATATTTTTACAAATTTATTTAGTATTTTTAAAGCTAAATTGCATATAATTGCAATATTAGCCTCTTTTAGGATTTAATTGCGTTTATATTCATGAAAATTACGTCCGGTATTTTTAAATTGATAATTATATGTTGTAAATAATTTTAATGCTTTCAATTTATTTTTATAAATTAATTTACTATTTTTATAAAATAAATAGGGAAATGGCTATTTAAAATCTACCCAGATTGGCTTGCAATTTCAGCGTAAATATGAGCCCAAATCAGACCTAATTTCTCAACCCAATTGCAACTCAAACCCGACCCCTAACCCATTTAAACTATCTAACCCGGACTCCCCACCTAACCCCTTTAATCCTAGTCGTTGATCATTTAGATCAACGGCCCCAATACGCCCTTTCCTTTTTTAACCTTGAACAACCCCTAAACCTATCTCATTTCTCACCTACCGCCGCCCTTGAATCCCTCTTCTCTCTCAACTCTCTCGGAAACTCTTACGAACCCTAGCCGCCGCCATCAAGCTACACCCTAACCCACCCTAATACCTTCCTAATCCATGGCCCCTCGTGGTTATTTGAGACATGTATCATCCTCCCATGACTCTTGGGTGTTTGTTTCTGTGGTTTCATGGCTAGTCCTCGAAGGAATATGGTCCAGTCCTTGCTCGACAGTTCTTCATGTCTTTTTTCCGGCCATCCACGACCTTTCTCTGGCCATCCACGACCTTTCTCCGGCCATTCATGGCCTTTCAAGGCAGATCCTTGACTTTCCTGGTTAGATCGGAAACTTTCAAGGCCTTTCTCACCTTTTCTGGGTTTTTCGAAACCCTAATCTTTAAGATCTTTTGATTTCTTTGAGATCTACTTTAGATCTGTACTTGCTATGAATGGTTTTAAGTGTTTTCTCGGAAGTTCTTCAACTTTTCTTCAAAACGACCCTTCATTTTCTCCGATTAGGATTTCTGTTAACCTCTATTTTAACAAATCTCTTCTCTGATGTTAACATGTTTGTGATTGCTATGTGTCGCTCATGTCATTCTTCTATCTGTTTCAGCATGTTAAAACCTTAGTTCCTTTTTGGGTCTCATTCGAGTTCTGAAGCTGTTTGTTAAATGTGTACTTGTTTGAGTAAGTTCTTGTTTGACTTATTTGTTTTATCATCTTTTAAACTCGATTATTGTTGAAAACCCTAGGTCTTTGGGTCTAAAACTGTTTGTTTGAATGTATACTCGACTCGATTGAAAGTTTCTTGCTTCAAACTCTCTTTTCTTTATGTGACTTATCTGGATTTTAGTATCTTTCAACTCTACTATGGTTGAAACCCTAACTTCTCGAAAGGTTTCCTCACCTGTTACTGTGGGACCTTTACTTGTTTTAACTCTCTTCTTCACTTTGGCTATACGTGTGAGCCCTGACTATCTAACTTTGTTCACTACTGAATCCTATGTTTATTTCTGCTACTATTGTATGTTGTTTCTTTTGCCAATGTGCTTGGCCTCGCATGTCTGATGCTTCTGTTCACTCTATTTATATGCTGAAGTTTCTTCCTTAATTGATCTTGATCTTGTGACTGATTTCAAGAGCTTTTCTTATATGAGCCCTGATTTCACTCGCCTGTTTAAAATTAATTGATTCCTTTCCCTTTACTGTGATGTTTTACCTTGCTGAATCCTTTCCAAAAATAAGCATATTTTTGTACTCAGACTTGATTGTTCACTGCATGATTTTACTACCCCTTATATGACAATAATCAATCTATTCCTAAACTGATTTCTTCTGTTATTTGAACCTGTTACTACCTGTTAAATAGTGATTCCTTAATTAAAGGGAATCATTTGTGTAATTGATTCTGACTTGTGATTGTTTCCATGTTTGTATCAAGACTTTACTTATTACCTCTCATTCACTCGTTTTCAAAATAACTATAAATACTCTACACCCCTCTTCTTTCAAAAACACGAACGAACCATCTGAGTTCAGAACACACACTTCACTCAAAACTCTCTCTTTTCTCTGTTACTACTTTGTCTAGCCGGCTGAAAGCCAAAGCTAGGCTGTGGAAATTTGTTTACTTTTCCTTTCTGCACTTTGCTGTTTACCGGTATGTCCTAGTTAATCTTCAAGCATCAACAACAACATGTTTCTTTAACTATTTCCTTCACTCTTGCATGTTTCTGCTTATGTTTATGCAATCAAGTTTCATTACTAAGCATGTTGTAAATTAATGTATTCTCTTTTGTATGAACTCTATCAGTCACTTGATTATGTGATTTGCTGACTTATGAATCCCAAACCCCATATCCCTTATGTGTTTGTGTTCTATGGCTGGTTTGTGGGCATGCCAGCATCATCTATTGATGTGCATGTCCAAACCTGACCCCTCCTAGGGTCATATGCTTCATGCAATGTATTCCCAAACCCCTGACCCCTTTGTGCAACTGTTGTTCCTGTGTAGTTTAAGTTTCACTACTATTGTTTTCAAATTACCCTTACCCCTAACTATTCTCAACCCAGTTTTAAATAAATCTCTATTTCTGCACTTCCACTACACTCTTAGAACCTAGGTTCTGCCTCTCTTGTGTGAGCCTTGCCTTGGGACCCATGAGCTCCCTCTGAACTTGGATACATAAGGGCTGGCCTTTCCACAATTCACTCATCTCTATCTGGTTATACAAACTTGGGTGTAAGCACTGCCCGGGGTCCCTTGAGACCCTTAGGGAACTTTGACATACCCAGGTCTGAGAAAGGCTTTGAAACAAATGATGTTTGAGGTGGTTTGTTCCATAACTCAGACAGGAAGTCAAGAATCAGGTTTCCTTTGGTTGTAACTTCTTCTTTTACACTTTTCTGATGTTGTAGACATGTGATTTTTGACTCTCCCCAAGATTTTACATATTTTAGTATATAAATATTTAGTTTAGGTCTAATATAGTTATTTCAACTAATTTTTACTCTTTTATTTTATTTCGTCACAAAATAAAAATTACAAAAAAATATTTCCTCTTTTTAGTTGCTCTTAGTTTATATACCTTTCATAAAACATAAAACTCAAAAATATAAAAATAGTCACACTTCTTGTATATTCTCTTAGGTTTAACTATTCTTGATCTTTCTACACTTTTTGTTGTTGTTTTATTTAAGCTAAGTATTTTATTAGTTTTTTTTTAAAAAAATAAAGAAGAAATTAAGAAAATGAAGAATGAGCAAAATCATTTGCCTTGTGCCTACTCACGCAGAAAGAAGTTTGGTAACAAACTTCTGATTTCAAAAGCAATTTTGAATGCACATGCACATATTTTCCTCACTTTTAAATTTTTATTGCACTTTGCTCACATTTTGATTTTTTTATAACTACCTCCCACGTGACACACACATAGCTGGCACATTGGATTCTCCCATAAAGGAATAATTTTGGTTTTGGCTTATCTGAAAAATACCTTTCTTGCTCTCCAATCCTTTTGGACCTCACCCCATGTCTAACCATATTTTGCTACATATAGAAAGAAAGAGCAATGAAAAAGAGGGAGAACACGGTGAAAATACAGAAGAAATAGAGAGCAACAATTATTTTTGAACATATTTGAAAAGGAGGAGGAACGAAAAGATACACAAAAAAGGGACGAAAAAAGAGGCTGCGGCACTTTTTCTTCTCAAGAACACATCTGTGCATTCAAAAACCATCCCTAGACTTCCTTATCAACATCACCATTTACACTAAAAGGACAGCCAAGTAAATCTCAAAAACTGCAGAAATTTTCAAATTTGGAACACCCAAATACATCAGCCATGTGAGGTAGTCAAAAACAACTCATCTTCCTCCATTTTTTTTCTTTCTTCTATATTTGCCACGTAAAATTGCATTAAAATACCTCATGGCAAAACTCCAAAATCAGTTGCTATTTTCTCCATAGATGTGCACCTTAGAACTTAGCGTTTCAACCCATTCTTGAAGGAATAACGCAACAGCAAAGTTAGCAAAATTCATCAGCTGTAGTTTCTCTGTTTCACTCCCAATACAGTCCCAAAACTCCAGTAGTAAACCAGTTTCTTTCACCGCCAAAAATTTCAGTCGAACAACCTCCAAAACATCACTATTTCAGTCAAAAATCTGGCACAAAAATAGCCAAAAACGAACTCAAAATCAGCCGGAGTTTAGTCGAGTGTTTCGGAGTCGACCTCGAGTTTTTTCCGGCATCCGGCGAGTTTCCCGTTTAGCTTCGCTTAATGTGTTGACGATCTTATTTCCAGATCGTGTTGTTTGTTTTAAAGGTCTGTTTTCTTATCTCTATTCTTTGAGATCCAGTATTGATTATTGTTATTTTAGTTTTGCCTCTTTACTTAAGGTTGATCTATGACTAATTTATAATTTTACTTTGTTTTTTTATGAATACTTTAATATAGCTGGGTATTTCATTTAGTTTTTTTTAATAGAAATGATGTTGGTGTACTTTGGAATCTGTAGATATTCCCTTGTATTAAAGATGTGAGTTTTATTTTGTTTTATTCTCCTTTTTCATTGTCTTTGTTACTCTTTGGAATGATCGTTGATGTCAAATATGGGTTTGGAGTTTAATCAATAAATGAGATACTACTAAAATTTCTAGTTTGCATACGTGACCAAAAGGCTTAATTGATTTTGTCTACATAAATCTATGCTTGCTCGTTTGCGTTCAACACGGGCAATTAATTTTGGTGACACATTACTATGTTAACGGTTGATATATTTTTCCCATACGATGCTTCAATTCTCACCATTGCAAATTTTATTGTTAAAGTGACTTTAGTGAACATTAGGAAATAATTGATTGATGAAGTGCGTAGTTGCTTTAGGCGCGCTATTTTAAAAATTACCTTCCTAAACTCGGGTGTGCATTTATGTGACCCAAATCCAAATCTCAACAACATTAGATAAAATGTGTTATGGATCACGGGTGCATTTATGTGATGTGGTTCAAGATGTGTTTCAGATGGCGTTGAATCTTTCTAAAAAAATATTTAAATAAAAGCGATTATAAAGTTAAAATTGTACTATAGGTTAAATCATGTATTAAAATCAGATAATAGGTCAATTATAACAGTTGAGCGACCGTGCTAGAACCACAAAACTCAGGAATGCCTAACACCTTCTCCCGGGTTAACAGAATTCCTTACTCGGATTTCTGTGTTCGCGAACTGTAATACAGAGTCAATCTTTTCCTCGATTCGGGATTTGAACCGGTGACTTGGGACACCATAAAATTATCCCAAGTGGTGACTCTGAATTTAATAAATAAATAATCTCATTTCGATTGTTACTTAAATTACAAAAAACTCCCTTATGCCTTTGTGGGTGTAGGAAAAAGGAGGTGTGACAGATGTAATTCAGTATTTGGTTTGTAATAATTTGTAACAAATATTGGGGTTGGCTAGTGAAAAGGGGATGGGTAATTATGCATGTTTAGCTATTAGAAGAGTAGAGAACATGTCTATAGGATCTGTTTCTTTAAATTCTGCATGTTTTGATTCTACATTTAGATATGATGGGTAATTATGCATGTTTAGCTATTAGAAGAGTACAGAACATATCTATAGGATCTTTTCCTTTAAATTCTGCATGTTTTGATTCTACATTTAGATAGCATGCCTATAGGACCTATTTTAAATCCTGCATGTTTTAATTCTATATTTAGATAACATGCCTATAGGGCCGGTTTTAAATTCTGCATGTTTTATTACCACACTTAGACACCATGCCTATAGGATCTAAACGGCTATAATCAGAAATTGTGTTCATAAGGTTAAAATCAGTATTTTCATAGAAATCATGCCTATAGGAACTTCAACTAAATCCTGCCTGCTTCGTTTCACGTTCAACTAGATATCATGTCTATAGGAATTAAAAAATCAGTGATAATAGAGATCATGCTATAGGATGTGAAACCAGTCTAGTTTAAAATCAGTTTAACTCTACTGTTGTGAACTAGTTTTAAACAACCTACTCCCCTTTTATTAATACGGTTTAGAAAGCATGCCTATAGGATCCCAAATCGCTCGTTTAAAATTGTCACTGCTTTGCTACACTCTGAATGAGTAATAGATATCATGTTTATAGGATTTCACCAAACACACTTAGGCAAGCCTTAGGTGACAACAACAAAACTGAATCCGCCTTTGTTAATTAGTAACTGCTACAACCAGCAAGCAGGCCTGATTCGGACTTCTTATCTGAGTTATGTAATAAACTGATCTACTTCAACAACTAAAACTCCCCTGCCTTAGTACTTTAAATTCTGACCATAAATGTGTTTAAGTCATGCTATTTATGTGCTTTACTTGAGGAGGTATATATGAGCCTCTTAGTTGCTTACATGTTTCCCCTAATATGCAGTCCTATGTGTTTTGAATGTCGCCTTAGTCTTTTTACCTTTAAAAATCTAAGAGTCAGCCTAAAATCCTCCCTCTTATAGGAATAATAGTCCTAAATTCCTCTGGGACTGATAGGAATGGGACGAGTAATAACATGCAATCGAGGTCGAAACCAATCCGCGCATTAATACCTTAATGAGGTGGGAAGGGTAGATATAGATATAATGATCGGTGCGCTAATAACACGTGTATCACCTCTTCTAAGAAGTGTCATACCGGGTATCGTATTGATGTGATTCATATTATAAATAAACCTAGGATTCCCCCTCTTTCCTTTTCTTTTTTCAAGTATTTGTAGAACCATGACTTCTATTCAAAAAAGATTCGTCTTTTAATAATTGTTCTTTCAAACTCTTACGTATTTAAACTCAAATCCACAACTATTTGAGCCTATACTTGTATACTTGCTAATTATAAAAATTCACAAAACTGTCTGGTCGGGAACCACACTAGTGGATCCTGAGGGGTGCCTAACACCTTCTGGATAATTTCAAACCATTACCCTATCTCTGGTTATCAAACAAACTTAGAAGTGAACCTTGTAGGTGTCCTAATACACCTTAAATCATTAGGTGGTGACTCTTCAAATACAAAACTCAGTTCCCAAAAGGAATGAGTTTCCCTATACCTAAAATGTCATAAACCTGATTTTCCGATACAAAAAGGGAAATATGGGGTGCGACACCTCTGTTTCTCCCGAAAAATCCCTCAGAATCTCCCCCTTTACAAAATCGGATCCGGTCCTTTCTGAAAACGAGCACCTGATGAATGTGGGGCTTGGATTGAATGAAATCAATCCAACTCCTCACACTCATCTAACGATCGTCCTCCAAAACCTTCCAATCGCGTGATATAGCTCAAAATCGGGCGGGTGAGGGAGGGGAGGGAATCTTTGGTGTCAGAAATCGTTACACCTATGTGGCAAGAGGAGAGAAGGGGGGAGCACGTGAGGTGAGTTAGGGGTGAACTCGGGCGAGTTTGGGGCGAGACAGAGGTGAGTTTTGGGTGAAAGAGAAGATGAACAGTGAAGGCACCGCTTTGGGTCTGTTATGATTTAGGGTTTCTTTTGTTTTGTGTTATAAGTGTTTGGGGACGGGGTCGGTTTGGGCCAGACCAGGAGGGTGAGTGTATTTGGGTTGTAGATGTTTGGGCGACTGAGGTGGGATTTGGGCTCAACAATCAGTTGGCCCGATTGGGTTTAAAACAACCCTTTTCACTTTCCCCTTTTTTTTGTTTTTCTTTTCTTTCTTTAATTAATTAAAACCTAAATTAGATTCCTAAATTAATCTAAACTGTAAAATTGAGCTAATTATCTAACTATAATAATTACAAAATTACTTAGTCCAAAATTAAAAGGAAAAATCAATAGACTAAAATTAAAAGGTGTAAAATGAGCTATTTTTGTAATTTTCGTGTTTTAATAAAAGAAATAATTACTAATTAATTCCAAAAAGTGAAAAATCAAACCTAAATTCAATGCATGGTGTTTTTGGTATTTTTGTGTTTTTTAATGGAAATTAAATATGCACAAAAATGTAAATAATTAATAAAATTCTACAAAAAGTCCTATAAAATTGCAAAAATTGGAAAAATTTATTTTCTTATATTTTATGGGAGTAATTTATATAAGGCAAAAATTACGTGCTCACAATATTATAAATGGTAGCTACAACTAGCTAATAACTACTAAAATATAGTAGTTTATGAATATTTCTCTTCATTTACTCTGCTAGTTTAAGTTTCCTTAATTCATATGATGGAAAATTTGTACATTAATATGCCTGGTTAAGCATCTAACTTTATCAAAAAAAATAATAACATCTTTTTTTTTTATTCCCTCTAATTATAACAATCTTATTTATTCCTACCTACCCTTATTGTAGCTCTCTCCTCATTTTTCACCCATAAATATTTAATTTAATTAATGAAAAAGAATCATATGCAAACAAAACTGAAAACAAAAATCAGTTCCCCATTCAGCCAACACCCATTCGTGCCTTCTTCCATAACCAATACTTCTCTGAATTATTTTTTAAAAAATTTTGTGTATCTTCAGGTTTATACATAGATATCACAATTGCAAAACGCAAAAAAAAACGCATAAACCAAAAATCTCATCTCTTTTAATACGAATCTTGTTAAATTTCGATTATGATTTTGTGAGAAATTTGGAGTGGGTATTGTTTGAACTTATTAGAAATAGTCTAAGTAGGTTGTATACAAAGTTTGAAGTTATTTGCTGGAGATTTGGACTAGTTTTATACATGAATTGCAAGTGAAAATCGTACAAAAATTTCGCCAGCGATGCTTATACATTTTTATACAATGTTATACACTTTTATACAAATAGGTATATTATGTATATAATTGTATAAAAGTGTATAAAGATGTATAATCACAGAGTGAAATATTCTTGATACACGATGTATATAGAAGAAGAAGAAGAAGAAGAAGAAGAAGAAGAAGAAGAAGAAGAAGAAGAAGAAGAAGAAGAAGAAGAAGAAGAAGAAGAAGAAGAAATTCACCAAATATATGTAAATAATGTATCAACCTTATATATAATAGTGTATAAGTTGTGTTTATACACTATTATATATTATTTACACATTATTATACAAATGAATCCTATCAATTGAGCTTCAGGTGTTCTTCTTCTTCCTTGGGCATCCTCTGAAAGTTAACTCAAATATAACCTAAATATACTCCAAATAACTTGAAATTTAAGTTTTGAACTCATCTTGATGATGCCAATCAATTGAGACAACACACATTCCAAACAACTAACAAATCAGAAAACCCAATTTCTGAAATCGAATCTTCGAACCACCTGTAATGGTGAATTTTATTTTTCAAATCCTTAGTTTATCATTGGAATCCAGAAAAGAATTAAAGGAGAATAACATTAGTAAAGAAATTTTATGGTGCAAAGGCTGACATGGGAAGGAGAAGAAGAACGAAGAAAAAAGGGAAACGAAGAAATAAGGGGTGGGCTAACCGGTGAAAAATAATTTTCAGGTTATGTACAACCCGGGCTACACTGGGTAAAGGCTTCAAACGTGGGTCATTTTTTGATGGGTTGTTGGGCCAAGTGACAAGGGATGTAATTCTCCCAAATAAGTAACAATTAGGTGTGAAATAGAAGGTCAAGGGATAGAGAGTCGAAAACTACTTTGCACTTTGGTTGCTAACCGAGTGCTCTCTCCCTTCACTTTTACTTGTCCGGTATTTTAAAATTAGATTTTCAATTTTACTTGTCATTTTTAGCATATCGAGAAAAGATAATTTCTTTTTTTTTGTTATGCCCACAATATTAATTGCTCGTTTCAAATCATTTTCTCAAATCTATTTGAAATATATATCAATTAATATGAGTATCATGGTAAATTACGTACCTCATTTATTATTTGTTAAGTGATATGCAAAGTCCATAATAAATAAGTAAATATGAACAGAGGGAGTTCAATATTACAGAAAAGACATATGCTTACTCCAATATAGTGATCCTTATCATTCTCAAGGCCATATCAATCTATCTATGTTTAATTCACATTTGGGATATAAATTTTATTTTTTCCTTTCTTTAATAATATCTACACTTTTTTGTCGTTAAAATACTATAAAGTAAAGGAAAATTTCACATAAGAACAACTGGGATTCCTACTTTTCAATTTTATAGCTCATATTTCAATTTATAATTAACTAGCCCAAAAATAATAGGCTAAGATTCAACATCCAACTCCAATAAATTCTCGAAATTACTATTTAATTTTTAAAAAAGATTGCTCAAGCTTTTAAGTTAATTTTCGAATCAGCAACTATAACTCAAATATTAGTTCAACAAACCAAATTCATTTGAATGGTGAAAAACATATGTTTAGCAAGCTTAAATATATGAATTTAGATTCCGAATTTGATTTTGTGAGAAATTGGAGTGGGTATTATTTAGAATTATTAAAAATAGTATAAGGAGGTTGTAAATACAATTTGAAGTTATTTAATGGAGATTTGGACTGGTTTTGAACAAGAATTGCAACTGAAAATCGTGGAAGAAGTTCGTCTGCAGACGTTTGTATAAAGGTGTATAAAAGTGTATAATAGTGTATAAGATGTGTTTATACACCAATGTACACTATTATACAAGATTATACATAATTATACAAAAAACTAATTGCGTCTTCTTCCTTGCGTCTTTTCTCAAATCTTGTTCAAATCTACTCAAAATCACTTCAAATTGAAATTTTGAACTCTTTTTGATATTTTCAATCAATTGGAACTACACCCAATCCAAACAACTAACAAACTCAAAAGATTCTATTTTCGAAAGCAAAGCTTTGAATAGCCTTTAATGGTGAAGTTCTACTCTTCAATTTTCTTACATTGCAACCAGGGGACACAGGGGGAGAAGCAGTAATGGCGGATGGCCCCTTGAAGCATATGTAGAAAATGTGAGGAGAAAAGAGAGTGAATGCAATGATTGTGAGAACACAAATTTAACTTCATATATTTTGAATTTGCTAGTGCTTTCAAAATATGTACAATATAGGCTAAATAGAGTAAAATTTAAAAATATGGGTCATTTTTTGTTATGGTGTGATGTCAAGTGTATTTTCTTGTAATTCTTTCTAAAGTAAGCTATTTAAAGAGTTGGAAAGTGAAGATAATTTCATGTGTGAGTTGTTCATGTTCCCATTGAGTTGAGAAGTTCAGAATGTAATGAGAATTTACTATATACGTTATGTCTATTGATGTTTGGTTTGGTAGTATGGGCGTAAATTATAGTAAATTTTATAATAAATTTGAAAAATTATCTATTTATACTTAACATGAACTTTTATTAAAATTTAGAAAAAATATAGTAATGAGAATCAAAACTCAAAAATTTATATTCACATAGAAAATAATGAAAATAGTGGAACTTAAAATCATACACACACTTAAAATTACACACACCGACATACATTATTTGCATTTTAATATACATAATATTAAAATAATAATAATAAAGTAGCAATATATTTTGTAATAAATTCATAATATAATTATTTTATTTATAATGTTAGTGAACTTAGATTAAATTATATAATAAGATACAATATTTTTAACTTATGAATAAGTACTTGCATTCAAAAATATCTAAATTAAAAAAAAAAGTATTACATATATGGAGAGTTGAAAATGTCAAGGGTAAAATAGACATTGCAAAAGATAAAAGGATGAAAATGATAATTGTTCAAAATTGAAGGATAAGTTTGATTTTTAGAATAAACTTGGGGGATGTAAATGAGATTCACCCTTTGGAAAACACTATGCATGTTTATTTTTTTTGGAGTTGGTATTACTAGTGATTTATTATTTATATGTTGGCACCCAAACTTTGAAGAATTAACAGTAAATTTCAAGGACATTATAGAGGCTTTTACATGATAAAAGTAATTGCAAGAAAAATAAACATATTTGTTCCTTGGTAAGCTAACTAAAAAGTAGGAAAAAAAATAAAAAGTGAAAATTTTAACCAGCCAAAGACACAAATAATATATACATTTAATATTTACAAATAAATCCAATAATGAGAGATTAAAAATATTTGTCTGTACTTAGTGTTTAATCGAACCAAACAATTTAATCATGAGAATTGTAATTAAGAATTAAAACTATATATAACAGTCGATCAATCAAAAATAATAAATTTGCATTTCCCTTCACTTTCCTCTTATTCATTTAAAAATCTCTAATATATAAAGTACGAATTTCCACTCCACTCACTCTTTCTCTCTCTACAGACGCTTTTTCTCTCTCTACAGTAGTTATTCAGTTGCTTCTGCTGCACTCTGTTGTAAACGTAACAGAATTCTCCGACGCATTAACGCTACCGTGACAATGGCGGTTTCTCCTCCTCCGACGGCGTCGCTGTACGTCGGCGACCTTCATCACGACGTCACCGATGGCCAACTCTTCGACGCATTCTCGGAGTTCGAAAGCTTGGCTTCCGTTCGCGTCTGTCGTGACTTAACGACCAGCCGTTCCCTCTGTTACGGCTATGTTAACTTCATTTCTCCTCACGATGGTACAGTTTATACTATTTCTTCCTATTTCTTTTTCTTTTTTCATTTTCGCTCAACATGCATGTATTTTGTTGTAGTGCTACTTCTTCTTTTCGGTTTTCTTCATGTGTAATTTAGTGCCAATTCAATCAGTTGATTTTTATTTGCTTCGCGAGTTCTGATCAGAATTTCATGTTTTGAATTAGGAGAGAAGTACTACGGAGTAAATAAATATTAATAGGTCAGCTAGTTCTTCGTGTTTTTTCCAATTGTGTTTTTCGTGATTTTATCTCGGCCAATATGTATCCTGTATTTGTGATAAATGAATTTTCTTGATGTATGAAATATGAAGGAAAATAAAGGGATTGATTTCTAGTCATATGCAAGGAAAGTTAGATATCTTTGTCCCTTGATAGCTAAAGTATGAGCTAACCTTTTTTAAATTGTACAGGTTGTATTATCAGTAACAACTAACTTCAGCAAGCGTCCACTGAGACGAGTCACAAACAGATGAGCTCATGCATGCTATTTCTTCAAGATATTCTTCTAGTAGTATATGATAGTTCTATCTTGCGTTCGAGGGAATTTAGATATTCAGTAATTGAAAGACTTGGAGGATTTTATGATGTTGATTAGTAATGAATTGGTTTTCTCTGTTTGTGACTCGTCTCAGTGGACGCTTGCTGAAGTTAGTTGTTACTATGAATTAGTTGGTGATGTGTTAAGGGAAAATTAATTGTAATTTGAGATTTTTGTAAAAAATGATCAATTTGTTTGTTTTTGTGGTGGGAGTGGTCTGGCTAGTTCTTTCACTGAAGTCCATCAGTGATTAGTTTGGTCTTTTGATGGAATGTTATGGCAGTAAGCCCGTTGTTTTATGGACTACTGGTGACTCACTGATGGAGGTTGTCGGAATGATTTGTCTCGGCTTATTTATCCTAGTTTGATTGATTTGTCATCCAATTGCTGTTTTATGGAATATTGAGGACCAACAGATTACTCATTTTGTCTATTCACAAACTTTTTTGCTTTCATGTTGTTATTTAATGTTGTGTCCATTCATGAAACATTTCCATATCATCTGATCTATGATTTGATAGCGCAAGAATGAGCTAATTGTTTTTTAAATTGTACAAGTTGTATTATCGACTTTTCTTATTGCTTGAGAAGGCTGTGGTTGTTTCTGTTCTGCGAGTAGAAGAGAACAGCTCATGAAGATTTTATGCTGTTAGGATTTATTAAGCTTCATGTCTTGAACCAACGATTCAAGGGACAATGATTACAAATGCAGAGTTGGTTGATAGCTTTGATTCTTTTGTTGCTTATGAGTAGTTATCGTGTATTTCTGACTATTTCTCCTGGGAATTCTGTGTGAGTTGATTTTTCACTTGGACAGCTTCTAACATTTCATAAAATGTAAGCAGCCGTGCGTGCTATTGAAATGAAAAATCATTCCACGCTCAATGGAAAAGCTATAAGGGTTAGTTGGGCTCGTCGTGATCCTGATGTGAGGAGAAGTGGAACTGGAAATGTGTTCATCAAGGTACATTTTAAGGACTGGATAGGAGTCACTTGTTTTGAGATCTTAACAGTTTCTCTTTTTTCCTTATCTGTTTGATCTGCATGTGAAAATGGTTTTGGCATTTTGCTGCAGAATCTAAATGATACAATTGATAGTGCAAAGCTCCAAGAAATGTTCCAGAAGTTTGGAAATATCTCTTCCAGTAAAGTTGTCGTTTCTGAGGACGGAAGGAGTAAAGGATATGGCTTTGTCCAGTTTGAGACTGAGGACAGTGCAAACGCTGCTATTGATAAGCTCAATGGATCTGTGGTTGGAGGAAAGCAGATGTATGTGCAATTATCTCTCTGTTCTAATATATTACGATCATGATGAACTTCGATGGATTATATCGAAGCAATTGTTTTTCTTGTATGCTTTTTATCTTATTTGTCCATATACACAAATGTTTTACATGTATCTATGGATAGGTATGTAGGTAAGTTCGTCAAAAAGAGTGACCGGATTCTGCCCAACCCTGATGAAAAGTATACAAATTTGTTTATCAAGAACTTGGATCTTGACATCTCAGAAGAGCATCTTAGAGAGAAGTGCTCTGAGTTTGGGAAAGTTAGTAGCTTGGCCATTGCAAAAGATGAGCATGGAGGTTCAAAAGGTTTTGGTCATGTGAACTTTGAGAATCCAGATGATGCTAGGAGAGCGATGGAAGCTATGAATGGATCAAAACTTGGTAAGTCATGACTTTCATGCCGTCGTATTCTCAAATGTAACTAACAGTTGCAATGTTCAAATGTTTGTATATGACCTGCGTGCATTTGGCAGGCTGCAAGATCTTGTATGTAGCCAGAGCACAAAAGAAAACACAACGCGAACAGATATTGAGGCATTTGTTTGAGGAGAGAAGGAAGGCGCAAATTATTAAGCACCAGGTAAATTTCCTTATTCAAAAGCTATATGTTACTGTAGAAAATATATATGTTACTGTATTTTATTATCCACTTTCTGATCAAAACTGATGTTGTCATAGGGTTCAAATGTGTATGTCAAAAATATTGATGGCGACGTCACGGATAATGAGTTGCGTGAATTGTTTAGTCAATGTGGCAACATCACTTCTGCAAAACTTATGCTAGATGAGAAAGGAGTCAGCAAGGGCTTTGGATTT
This sequence comes from Nicotiana tabacum, assembly GCF_000715075.1. Lineage (NCBI taxonomy): Eukaryota > Viridiplantae > Streptophyta > Magnoliopsida > Solanales > Solanaceae > Nicotiana > Nicotiana tabacum. Next base: position 8,351,555 of record NC_134089.1, read on the forward strand.
GTATGTTTTTCCACACCAGAGGAGGCCAATAAAGCGGTGAATAGTTTTCATGGTAAGTCATATATCTTTTTACATGGTCAAGATTGCGGTGAATACCAAGGACTGAATATTGTTTCACATGATCTAGCACATAGAATAAATTTTGGTGCTATCTAACCACCTTTCACTTCTTCTCCTATGACGCTTTTGAGCACAGATATCCTAGCTTAAATAAATCTGTAAACAATTTGCACTGTTTTCTAACTTTATAGAAAAGGTAAATAACGAAGAAGCATTGCAGCGTGAACAAGTCCCTGAATGACTTTTCCAATATGGATATACTCATGAAATTCAGGGTTGAAGGATTAGAACACTCTGGAATTTCAATGCAGAAATGCAAGTTTCTGTTGAATGCCTCATGACTTAGCCTTAGATTTCATAATGACTATCTGGGTATTATGTCGGGCAAGAAATCTAAATTCTAATTATTCTCTATTGGTTGCTTATTCTAGTTGAACTGAGGCTCACTGCCCCACATATGGTGAGTTATAGTGTTTGCTGCACTTGTCAATAGACAAGGCCTCTGAATCATGTTAAATTTCTAGTCTAGTTTTTCTTTTTTTTCTTTTATGGTTCCTTTTCCCCTCTTTCCTCTTCATGCACACTGTGGATTTTTGGTATCTGCTTTCTTTTTAATGCCTCTGCACTAAAGTTTTAACCTTTGACTAAGCTCGTGGATGGTACTGTCAGAGGTCATCATGGCAGTCTCCATTCTCTGTTCTTTTAATTATTAAACTGAAATCCTGGAGAAAACTAAAACTATTCCAGAAAATTGCAAACAATAAACGTAAAATTTAAAGATAAATCACTGCCAGGCTTGCCTAGATTATTTGGCCAAGTACATAGTGATACACAGCATGATGTTTTTATGTCCTGCCATGCTTGCATCAGCAACATTGTCTCTCATGAACTGCTGCAAAATTCCTTACTGCTATAGCATGCTATTTTTATGTGACTCAATATTAAGGTATTTCTTGAATGAAAACTAACAGGTGCCTTTCCATTTCGTTTTCCCTTTAGTTTTCTCTCATATTATTCATCTGCTCATCAGTTTGACGGCTTATATTCTTGTAATGTTAAAAAAAAATCATCATATAATTAAGTTGGTGACTTCATATTTTTTAGTACATCTACTTGCTCCTGTTGAGACTGTACAAGATGAGATGATAGTTTTGTAGAAGTCTGGCCTCAAAATTCTGTGTACTGAAAGTTAGAAGATTCTCTCTTAAGGTCCTGTTAAGTATATTGATGTTGTTAGACATTTCACAGGATTTATGTTAGGCCAAAAGCCATTGTATGTGGCTATTGCTCAAAGGAAAGAGGAAAGGCTAGCTCAATTGCAGCTTAAGCATGCACAAGGCATTGCAGGACTCACCGGATCTTCAGCTTTTCTTCCTGGTGGATATCCTCCTCTTTACTACCAAACCCTTCATGATCTACAAGTACCTGCACGACCCAGGCTGCTGTATCAGCCTCTGAGTATGAGGCGCGGTTGGATGGTTAATGGATTCACAAACTCTATTAGACCTGCTTGTCAAATTTCCTTGGTTAGTAAACTGCAAATAGTCATAATACTCTGGCAACCCTATCATTTTGTTCAAAAATCATTGATACAGTGCTAAACTAGATAAACAGAATCTTGAACTGTTCAGTAGTAGTAAGGAGGTACTAAAATGCATGGACATATTTCAGGTTTAAACCTATGATGAAGTTTCTTACAACTTTCATCTCGTTTTTCAGATTCCAAATGCTTCACAATATAGACAGAGTAGGGAAAAGAAGAATGGACATATGCCAGTTCCATATGTGCCTCATTTGCAGCAATCGACTCAATCAGCGGCGTCATTAAAACAATCTAGCAATCCACAGGTGGTTAAATTTCCTTGTTATCCTTTTTCATAAATTGGAATCTTGATTGACTGAGTTTCTATTTGTTGATTGATCTGCACAACAGAGTTGTTCAAACATTCCAACTTAGAATGCTTAAGTTGAAGAAGGTTTTCCGAGACTCCTCTCTTGAAATGTGTGACTTGCCTTTACCTCAATGGAAAAGGATAATTTCTTCAAATGCCTATTTCTGATAGTGATTAATCCTTTTTCTAGGATGAGGATAAAAATTTCTTTTCTAGTGTTCTTCATATAATCTTTTTATCTGAACTTACAAGTCATTATTCATGTATTTGAAAAACTAGACCTTCCCTTAACTAGTGTTAAGTCCATGATTTATAGCTGGAGATTGTTTCATCAAGTTGAATTGTTGTTGCGGCTGTAACCACAAGTATTGGAGTATCATAAGTCATTAATCCCATATCTGCTTTATCTTTAACCCAATCAATATTTTGGTTTTCTTAGCTTGTATGATATAAAATCGCTAATCTCGCCTGCAAATTACTTAGCACTATACATTGACTAACCTGAGGTTTCTTAATGAATCTGCATGGTGGTTAGTGCAATTTCTCATTTCTCCTTCTGTATTCATCTGGATGAGTAAGATGGCTGAGAACATACAACAGATGTTCCTTTATTTCCCTCAATTTTATGATTAAGATCCTGTCATGGAGAAGAAATTGAACTTATATTTCAAATTGTTGTCAACTATAACTAAGAGCTTCTTTGTTCATTTACTAATTTGTATACATTGATGAGCTTCAAGTTCCTATTTTGGCGCATACCCTCACCTAGGTGAGAATCATTCCATGAAAAAGAAAACTGTTCTTTTGAATGATGGATCATAGTAGCATCCACATTTTAGTAATCCATAATTTATGTATGCTTTGCAGCAAGCTTGGCAGGTCAAATATGCACCAAAAGGTCATATGTGTGATACGAAAAATGGATTTGTTGTATCCTCTGCTGGCACCAGTAGAGTAGGATCTTGCTCTGGGGGTTCAGAAAACCTGAGTAACACGCTTGCAGCTGCTCCTCCTAAGCAGCAGAAACAGATACTTGGAGAGCACCTTTATCCTCTAGTTAGTCAGCACAAGGTGCGGTTATTTCTTCCTTTCTCTTCTAATAATACCTACCTTTATGTACGAGGGCATAATAAATTTTCTGTTGCAATCGTTTTGGTTCTTCATAGAGAAACCAAGGGGTAGATAAACACTTGAAAGAGGACCTGATCCATCTCTGACAACTTTATTGATGTTGGTGTTATGATCTGTCAAGAAGCTTTTCGAAGCAATTTCGTTTTGTGCTTCTTTATCCTTAGTTGTATAGAACTGTTCTGGCTTCTGTTAATAGACAGTGGTCATGCTATGATTCCAAGCACCCTGAGAATTAACAAAACCTAATTTGTTAATGAAACCTATGTGCCTTTTGTAGCCCAATCTTGCAGCAAAGGTCACAGGAATGCTCTTGGAAATGGACAACTCAGAGCTTTTATCATTGTTGAAGTCACCAGCATCTCTGGCAGCTATGGTGGAAGAAGCTGTTAAGGTGGTCGAGCTCTCTAAGACTGAAGTGTCAAATCAAGAGTCAATTCTTCCAAATTATCTCTCTGCAGAAGTTGCACTCAATTTAGCAAGGTTTCTGTGATAATTTTGTCGTCAGCAAAGATAAGAGGTTTCCATCAAGGCTGTATCACTAGGAATTAGAGCTAACAGAAAGTTTTGTCAAAGCATCAGGCGACTGTCCTTTACCTTCGATAGAGGAACTCTTTTTCAGTTTTAACATGATGTCACGTTTCTTTCCAATACAAACTTATGGTAGGCTGTACAATCATATTGTGCTTTTGCATCTGCTTACATGAAAAATTGCCCGTCCAGCCAGTTAGTCTGTATGTTCAGCTGACAATGTTCTGCATGGAAATTTTATCCTGATCCAGGTTAACATGGTAGTTTCTCGTATCTTGGTGTTGTGGCTGTTAATACTTCTCTTGGCATTCTATTCTATACGGCATGAAGAGACAAAAAATCTTTGTGAGTTATAGTGCAGCTTTGCCCGCTGAACAGGAATAATGTGCTTTTGATACAGCATTTGGTTGGCAATGTTCTTCGACCAATTTGATACACTCCGAAATCTGATTCAATGACTAAATTTTGATCAGTTTGACAACAGAAGTCTAGGAAACCACTGCTTAGGTAGTGATAGAAATAGTGTATCTAGTTTTCCTTGGTGAGGATTTGCGGAATCTGGATGCTATTCCTGTTTGTCGTAAACGCTGCAATCATGAATGGACATTAAGGTTCTAATTTGTTTACATGTTTTAAGTGTATTCAGATGATAATTGAGGCACATGATTGGTTCTGAGAACAGAGTATTATCCCACATATTTGTGAATTTATCAGCTATTTTGAAGTATAAATTACAATATTCTGGTTTAGATGCCACTTAAAATCAAAAACCCTCTTTTATATCAGACGCATGGATGATTATGAATCAACAATTCCCTTCAATTCTCCATTGCCTTCTCAAACTTGATTGCTCCTTTTTGAACTAACAGTCACCTTCAACCACCAGATAGCAGTCGCCCTACTGCTGCTGGTTTTGTTAGAAGCAATGCATTATCAGAATTACCTTGTAACTCATACTACCTGGAGTCAACTTGTGAGTTCTTCCATTAAGCCCTGTCATTAGAGCCAACAATAGAAGTATGAGAAAAAGGTGAATGCATTTATTTCTAATGTGTCCTGTGTTGCGTAGGAAAATCACCTGAGAAATGTACTGCTCTGCATCAGTTCGCCTAAGGAAAAGAATTGCATGACGAGCAAGGTTGGCTAATTGGTCGCTCAGGACAACATTACCAATGTCATCGAGGACCCTCACTTTGATATAGGGATCTTTGGGAGGCACCATATCCTGTGAAACCGAACATAAGGAAACTACACTAAAAGAAAATATAAAAAATTGAACTGCGCTGGTCTCCCAGAGATAAAACAAAACATACAAGGAAATCAGTCTTTTGCAGATTCATCAGATAAATAACGCAAAAGAACGATGTCATTTGTGCTTGTCAATCTAGTTTTTCATCTGAGCATATTGAACTTCTGATAATCTTTTCCGAGACAGTTCAAACTTCTAATCCAATGGCTGATATATATATATATATATATATAAATATTCGCCACACTATATATATCTGAAGCTTAAAGCCGTAGGCAATGAGCCGGAATTTGGTACTTCCTACTCACAAGAGAAACAGAAAAGGAAATATTCGCCACACTATATATATCTGAAGCTTAAAGCCGTAGGCAATGAGCCGGAATTTGGTACTTCCTACTCACAAGAGAAACAGAAAAGGAAATATTCGCCACACTCCTTACAGATTACCACTCACACCCCAACCCGAGCTGCATTCCCTTGCCTCGACGGCACAGCAACATGGACGAGAGCACAACAACGAGGAAGCAGTGCGGATATATTTATTGGAGGGACTCATTGTGCCAGGACCATTCAATGTTACAGTACCTCAAGCAATAACTTTAGCTTCTGATAGATATATCAAGTTTCAGACTTACTGACACTTCATACAAAATAGGCACTAAATTAAAGTTTTGTACCAATAGAACGAAAGACGCTATTTAGAAGTGAATCACACAGCTCAATGGATAACTACCCTTTTTTCTGCTCTCTTTGGATTCAAGTAAGAATAAGTCATGACCTATAGAATGTTTCTCTTTCCAACAAAATTTTGGTGATAAGCATAACAGTGCTGCTCCTAGACATTCACAGGTTACAATACATAACCTTTTTGAAGAGGGCAGTGCAAAATTTCCTCCTAGGAGACGACACAATTTTAAGTATCCCAAGAGTACAAGAGTCTACTTTTTCCAATTTCAGGCATATTAGTATGACTTCTTAGGTGTATAGATGTCTTTTCACCATAGCAATTTGAGCAATCTATTAGTACAGGAATAAGGAGTTATGAGAAAAGAACACTTTACCACCCCTAGATCAAGATCAAGTGCTCTATTAGTACAGGAATAAGGAGTTATGAGAAAAGAACACTTTACCACCCCTAGATCAAGATCAAGTGCTGACATGTACGATTGAATAGTTGCAGCATGATTCTTAAAATATTCTTTCTCTGAGGTACTGAGCTTCTCTTCAATTTCTTCTGGGAGGACTCGCTCAAGGGTCCATCCCAATCTTCGAATAACTTCTGCTCGATTATATCTAAAGGAGGAACAGGAAGGAAAGTTGAGAACGAACATAAGAGATGCGTGAAAGATCAGGAATATATGACCTTTTCTCAAGGACAACTCTGTAGCTAATTGTTACTCACACATAAGCCATCAAACAGCGTTTGTTGCGAATGAGAGACTGATGATGGATAAGCAGCCCATGGTAATTATCATCTTTGGGTAGCTCAGCATTTGCACTTCTATCAGCCTCAGGTGGCTCATTGTCATCAGGTGATTCGTTGTTTGAAATTCCATCATTCTGAGTTGGCCGGTTTGCATTTGAACTTTCAGCGGGAGTTTTTGAGTTCATTTTCCTGTGCCAAACTCAAGATGGATAAGATCAGGGACAACAAAACTGTATTCCATTTAGCACTTGGAGAAGAATACACATATGCATAATATCATGAAACCTCTAAAAATGATAAGCAGATTTCATGTAGATAAAATTAAGTACTTGAGATTTACTCTTTTTTTCAGGCATTTCAATTGTCTCTTCTAATTATTTTGACATATTTGCAAATCAGTGTTATCAAAGGCGCGCTTAAGCGCTGAAGCAAGGCTCAAAACATGTTGAGCGCTTCGTCTCGCTTAGTGGGTGCTTCAGCATTGTCATGAAGGCTCTAAGGAATCCTAAAGAAGCGACACTAAACAATTGATATTGCACTTTGTCGTAAATTTTCTTCAGTTTCTTTGTCCATATATTTGGCAATCATGCTTATAGATATTAATCTTGAACAACAGATACATATTTGTAGTTTTTCTCCATTTGCGCCTTTTTTCATTAAAGCTCACGCTTTATTTGCACTTTGCGCTTAAAGCCCCAACAATCCTTATAGCTTTTTTGCGCTTTTCGCTTTTGATAACACCGCTGCAGATGAGAAAAGAATAACTGTATTGAAATACACAGTCAACACGCTGGATTTTGATTCAGTTTCAGAAACTAACCGAGTCAGACACCGGCACATAAAATGGGTCTGAGGGAGTAATAAGTTAGGGTGTGATATTTGCTTGAGTTATAGCCTTGAAGTTAATGTACAACAAGTCAAGCAGTTCATCATTTGGACACCCCTACAGCAAGATGTAGCCAATTTAATGGAATATAGGGTAAGGTCTGCGTACACACTACCCTCCCAGGCCCTACACTTATAGGATTACACTGGGTTTGTTGTTGTTGTTATTGTACGGGAAGCTGGGAGGACAAGCACCTAATGCTCAATACTTAGTAAGCCCAGAGGAAGTAGAAAGCTTCAGAAAGTACCAACATAGCACCTCGACACTATCAGATTCAAATCTTCAGAGAGCTAAGTGCCTAGGGGCCAGCAGACACAAACCTAGAGGCTTCAGTGGTCAGGTACTGGACCGTAGTGTCTAGGTGCTATCAGACAAATAGGAGCCCAGTGCCAAGTAGCTATTACAAAAATACTGGTTCTTAATCATGCTCTTACTTTCTCTTTTTTTCTTTTATCTTTTTATCTTTAAGATTTCTGTTAGGATGTTCTTTGTTTTGAGCTAGAACAAATTCCTCTTTCCTAGGATTCTAATGGATCTTTATGAGTAGTTTGGATTCTTAATAACTCCTTTTAGCTTAAAATTGATGGTTATTCAGTTATTTAGTCAAAATCTTAATCTTATGCTTCTTATTGCTTGGCCATCAACAGGATTGTTAAGATGGATCAGTTAAATTCTTGTTTGTCATTTACATTTCTCCAGGGACCTTACCCTCGTTTGATTTTTCAAGGAAGAGGTTAAGTTTCTTGGGACAGATTGATAAAGAAAGGATGCAAATTTTAACTGGGATATGGAGAATACTTTCTTCCAACTATTTTCCCTCTTTGGTTCTTTAGACCTGATCGCTTTAATTTCTCCTTCCACATTAGTTAGTTTTCTTAGTTCTATTTCTTAGATAATTTGGACATAAAACTTCAACGAGGTAGAGAACTTTTCTTTTCTTTTCCTGAATTTGTTGAGATAATAAGGGAGATTATTAATTGCTCTCTGTACAATGTACATCTTTTGTATGAAATAAAGAAACAAAAACTACAAAACAAGGGAACTCTTTCAAGGACCTTTCATTATATTGTATAATTGAAAATTCTTAGGTGCTTAACACTCCATCAAATTCCCAACATGGTTTTGACTTTGAGGAATGGATATTGGGTTGAGAAAATTCTTTAAGGGGACAAGTACACAGGCAAAGACAAACATTCTGTTAAAGAGAGCTAACTAGAAGAATGTAATGACTGTGCCAAAGCAAGACAGAACTTCCAATTAGACCATCTTTACATTAAAGCAAAAGCTCCAGAAAATTCAGCATGCTGACACAAAAGTTGTATGGAGAAGAAAAGTATACAATAGAGCACCAATAAAGTATCTATGTTCAAGGCCTACAGCAGTAGCAAATTGGATGAGAAAATAGGTAAAATATAGGAGTGTAGGACAGAGTTCAGGATAATTAAGAAAATACACGAGGTGCACTTGTTCCATATGCAACAATAAGATATACTAGAATGAGAATCACTAAGAAGCTCTCCTGACCATTGTAACAAATAGCATGTTATGGTTTATGCAGCAATGAGGATCGCAGAAAAAGCTGAATAACAAACAAAGAAAACTTGGAAAAACAGAAGAGACATGTTAAATATACCTCACCAAGGAATTGAGGTGAAGAAAATGGCTGTTACATTCTTCAACTACTTGCGTAAATAGGTCAGTCTGCATTGAAAAGGAGATTACTCCGTAAGCATATCAAATTCTAAGTAAATGATTAACCTTATCAGCCTAAAATAAGAGGCAAAACCTAACCATCAATATACCTAAAAACTTAAAATGTATATAAGATTCAAGTAGCAGCTAAAAATGACTCCCAGAACATCAAATTCATCTTAACGTAAAAAGCACCAGTGATCAGTCATCTTTTAATCAACGTATACTGGCTATGAAAAGCAAACTATGAATCTGACAAGCTATTTGTGTAAGATCCCAAAAAAATCCCGCCTCGGTGGGTCTTAATATTGAAAGTCGAATAGCGCATGGCTATTAAACTATATGAAATAGAATTCCTCATATCAAAAAGGAGGACAAACAAAAAAAAAAAGTTTAAATGTTGTAACAAATAAACTTAAGTTGCATACATTAAAAGCCGCAAACTGCCCAGGTTCACTCTCCGCAACTTCTTGAACTAATTCTCTCCCTTTCTTCCCGTACATTTCTTCCAATTCAAACGGGTCAAGCACTAATAAAAAAATTCCCTGCAGTCACTAAAGCATTTCATCATACATGTAAAGCGCACAAATCTAGGAATTGCTTAAAATGGAAAATGAAAATTGAACTTACACACCTCTTTGCTTAGATTGGAGATGGGTAGTACCTACACAAGAAATTGGAGAGTAAATTGACTTTCTGCTTCGCCAAATTGGATTTGAGTGGTTTTGGAGGGAGTTTCTTCAAAATCAGCCGCCAATTCGAAAGTTTAAAATTGGTATAAATTTAAAATATCGAGAAAGTACAAAGAAGTGGGTGATATTTTACCTGGACCTCATAAGTTTAAGAAAGAGGCAATAAGACCCACTTACTCTAGAGAAGTATTGATTTGGGTCCTTTGATTTAGTAAATAGATGATTCCAAACATATTTTAAAGGTGAAATACATAAACAACCCCTCCAAGTTGTCCACAACGGTCAGTTGAACACATCAACTGAGACTTTTTTCACTTAAACATATCACGTGATTAAAAATTGAACTCAATAAACACCCGACCTCACCAGCCCCCGTCGCGTGTGTTACACTTCCGGAATCGCGCGTGTGTAGGTAGTTCTAACGGTAATACAACAGTTTTTTTGTGAAATTCCAAAAAAAACCCTTAATGAACTCCCTAATTTAAATACCCAAACTCAACCCTAAAAATGTATCTACCCAACCGCATATATCTTCTTCCTTTTTAGCAAAGCAGCAAAATTTCTTTTCTTCTCTCTCTCTATCTCTTCTATTTCAATGGAACCTGTTGTTAATTGCAACTGTGACCAAATTGCCTTTAAAAGTTTTGTGGCCACCATTTAATCTGAGTAGAAGATTCTATTGCTGTAGATTTGGGAAAGCTAGCAATGGTGGATGCAATTTTTTTCGTTTGTATGATGTTGAATTGTCCGAACACTATACCAAAGTCATGTATGGATTATTAAAGAGGGTAAAAAATCATGAAGAATAAAAGTTGAAGTTGATGAAGAAACAGAGAATTTTGGTTTGGCTGCTTGTTATTGTAATTGTGACTTGGTTTTTTAGGAAATCTTCTATTATTTAGGTGTATGGTATATGTATATGGGAATGTATTTCGCCTTTATTTTACTGCAATGTTGTTTATGATTTATGGCCAATGCAACTACAATGTAGTTGAAATTTTCAATGTGTATGATGAACTTTTCAATGATCAAATGTGTTTTAGTTTCTGCAAAAAAAATTAGACACCTGCAAAGGTGGACTAATTCGATCTCATAATAGCAATAAATTATACTGCCAACAAAAGTAGGTTCAATAATCTGAAATGTACTAAACTAACAAATACAGGTTCATATACATCTCATAATAATCTGAAATGCACTTAACTAACAAAAGCAGGTTCATATACATCCCATACAAAAATAAGGTTCATATATATGACCAAATGAACAACATTAATAGGTTCAAAATACTTCACAAAATAAGGTTCATACATATGACCAGATGACCAATATTAGTAGGTTCAAAATACTTCACAAAATATGGTTCATACACATGACCAAAAGTAGAGGTTCCAACTTCATCTTTTTGTTAGAAACTGCAGTATCCCTTTGCTTTTGAAGTTAATTCCCTGTCACAACTCTTTTCCATTTCCACTTGAGACCATTTGGTCTAAATTCAAGATCTACATTAGTTTGTGCAACATTCATCAAGTTTGCACCAATTGAAATAACTCTTTCACTTGGCCTACCAGGCTAGAAAATTCTCATAGTCAGTAATGAATCATCCAGAAGCATAAGGATAGAAATTACAGTTAACTAATATTGACTTCTCACACTTACATTAAAGATACTAGTCCCTATTTGTGTGTCTGTGTTCAAACCAAAACCAGAATTTCTAATTCTTTTCTTCCCAACAGAAGCAGCAAGTGATCTGGCAGTAGCAGAAATAGTTGCACCAGATGTAACATAACCAGCTGTACCAGCAATTGAACTTCTACCTCTTCGCCTACCAGCTCCTCCACCTATTCCCCTACCTCTTACTGATGGTGTGTTCCTTCTTATCTTTGACATTTCAGCACACAAGGGAGATGAGGCCCTTGGAGTTTGGGTTGTGGTAGTTAATGTACCTGCAACTTGGGTTGTATTACTTTGACTACCAACTTTTGTGCTTGATTGTGTGCTTATTTGTCCCTAGTATATGATTGCTAAATCATTAATCAAAGTACTATGAAAACAATGACAACAATGGAAACAAATTGAATTGAAAGTCATCAAACTTACCCTTAAACTGTATACTGACTTGTTGTGACCAACATAATGGCAAATTGAATAGGATATTTTAGCACCCTTCTTTGACAGTTTTCCCCACTTCTTTGGTTCATCATTGTCCTTTCTTCTATATTTTTTTGGCCTATCAGGCATTGGTTTAACTTCAGGAGGCTCAATTGATGGATTGGTAGACTCAGCCCACATTTGTATGCTTGGAATTGGCTGAACATAGTATTGGTAAGCAGCCAGGAAAGTATCTTTCCTATACCAGTGTTCAACATAATCTTCTGCTTCCTTCTCAATCTTATAAAAGGCACATATTGCATGTTGACATGGTATACCTCTTAACTGCCATAATCTGCAGCTACATTCTCTTTTTTGTATATCAACAATCTGCCTATACATGCCTTCATTCACTTCAAATCCAGTGTCAGCATTCCACTGTATTTTCAACTTCCTTCCTATTTCCTTGTTTTCCTCTAAAACTTGATCATATCAACTTGCCTACTCATCATTTTGTGCCTAATTTCTTCAAGCATAGTAATGACAGATTTATGCCTAGGATTTAATATCCAGGAATTAAATATTTCACACATGTTGTTTTCTACAATATCACATATAACATTCTCATTGAAACATGCCCTACACCAGTATTCTTTATCATAGGACAGTAAACTTTCACAAATACCATTTCCTAATTCATCCAATTTCTTCATTTCTTCTCTTAACTTTACCTGAAAATGAGTCTTAGCACATCTCCAAAACTGCTTCCTTTTTTCCTCTTCCCTCCAAGTTTTCTGCCAGTTTGCCCAAATGTGTCTTGCACACATTCTTCTTTCAGCAAGGGGTAGCAAATCAGCAACAACAGATGATAGTCCCTAATCAATACAACAGCAGCATAGAATATTAGTGAGATACAACATTAGTAAGAATAATAATGGTAAGAAACAAACAACATAATAAATGGATTACAACACCTTTTGCATGTCAGACATTACTGTTAAATCTTCATTATTCCTCAACTCTAAATCTGTTTTGAGATAGTTGATGAACCAACTCCATGAATGTGTAGTCTCTTGATCTACCAAAACACAAACAATGGGATACATCTGATTGTTTCCATTTTTTCCAACAGCCACTAACAATTCATCTTTGCAAGCTCCCTTTAGGAAACAACCATCAAAACCTATGCTTCTTCTACAACTGGCCATCCATCCTTTCTTCATAGCCTCAAAGCATACATAAAAGTATTTAAATAGATGTTTCCCAAGAACTGTTTCTATATCAGTTCTCACCCAACATGAACTTCCAGGATTTGTGGACTTAATCATGTCAGCACAGTCCAACAACCTAGAAAATTCAAGGTTCCAGTCACCCATAAACTGACTAATTACCTTCATCTTGGCTCTATATACACGTGATCTTCCTACATACAAATCCCATTTAACCCTTATAACCTCTTGCAACTCATGAACTGTGATGTTTGGACTTGAGATGATTCTATCTTGGAGCTTTCTTGCAATGTACTTGGTTGTGCAAAGTTTGTTCTTGTTCTTTGTTGGGCATTTATGGACAAGTATATAAGTCTTCACAGTAAAGTTCCCTGAACCCTATCCTTACTAGCAAATATTTGTCACTTACATTTTTCATGTCTACACTTAGCTCTTACTCTATCTTTCTCATTAGGTCTAAGCTTTACATATACTTTATATTGAATAGCATAGTCAGCAATAGCTTTCCTAAATTCGGTTGCATTATCAAAGATCATGCCCAACTCAAATAGAGGAATTTAGCATCAAAGTCATATCTGATCTTTTGACTTCTTCTTCTAGGAGGAAGATCAACACCATATTCAGCAAGTAGGTCTAACTCTTCATCACTGTCTACACTCCCAACATCTGAGTTGTCCAAATACTCTTCATCCCCACCTAGCTTTCTAACATATCTATCCTTCTTATTTATCCCTATATCTTCAAACCCCTTATCAATTCCAGCCTCACCAAGTATTACCTCTTCTGTAAAAGCAGGTTTTTTCCTCTGTTTCCCATTATTTTGTGATCCAACATCATTCACCTTGCTCTTCAACTCGTTTCTCTTTACTTCCCTGGCAACATCCCTCACAGATCTTAACTCATCATCTATCTCGCTATCATCTTCTTCTGGAATGTCTTCAAGGTCATCTTTACCAAAATCTTCATCTTCATTTTCACGATTTGTATCCTTAAACTGGTTGTCATGCTCTGCAGCTGCACTCTCTTCAACATTTATATCCTCATCTAAAAATGTAGACCCAGTTTATTCTGCATTTACAACACTACCCTCATCAGTATTTACTTCAATATCCTCAACCACACTTACTCCAATGCCCTCATCAGCAGTTACTCCAATACCTTCATCACAATTTACTCCAATGCCCTCATCAGTATTTAATCCAATGCTCTCATTAGTATTTACTCCAATGCCCTCATCAACAGTTACTCCAATACCCTCATACAATTTACACCAATACCCTCATCAACATTTACACCAATGCCCTCACCAACATATATACTAACCCCTGAACCACCCCTAATTTCTGTAGTCTGGTCACTATCACCAACTTGTGAGGAAGGTAAATATCCCACAAGTACATCCTCATCCACAACCTCTAAATTATCTATTGCATGACTCACATAGACATCAAAGCGATCCCCATCCTTCAGGTCTTTAGTCAAATTTAGCAGTTGATAGTCATTTTCAATTAGAAAGAACTTTTGAGTTTTAGGACATTGAACAAATAACCCACCAACAGAGTTGTAGCGCATTTCAGGGGTCTCTTTTATGTAGGACACAAGCTCGGTAAAAAAGAAATGATCTTTGTCCACCACATGCCCTATTATTTCACCCTCCCCCACATACTTTTCATCAATAAAGTAACCCCCATGATGAAAAACAACACCAATATATTCGTCCATGTGACTCTGTACTAAAAATGACAAAACAAAATCAGTCAATATTCTCTGACATTTTCAATTTTCCAGAACAAAAAAACCCTAATCTAATAGCACCATAACAAACATATAACGATAAAATAGAAAAAAACATGATATAAACATACCTTTATGCAATAATCGAAGCCATTTTACAGCTGACTCCCCCTTTCACAAAAAATCCACTGTCAAAACCCTAGGATGATCTTCCTTCAGGTGATAAATCTTGAATCACGCTACAATTCGAACAAAGAACAACTAATCATACTTAGTAAGTGAAAGAAATCTTTAATTTTGCAACAAAAATGCCGATTGAACCAAGCTTAATCTAAGAGATGAAGATGGGTTATTCGGTGAGAGAGAGAGAGAGATTAGGCGGAAGAAACGATGAAAATTTACCTTTATGTTTTATGTTTTATGTTTTTAATTCTTTATTTCTTATTGTTTGTCCACGTGTCAGCTTTTAATTCGTTCTTATAAAAGACACCGGAGGTGTAACACACGCGACGTGGGATGGCGAGGTCGGGTGTTTATTGAGTTCAGTTTTTAATCACGTGATATGTTTTAAGTGAAAAAGGTCTCAGTTGAGGTGTTCAACTGACCGTTGTGGACAACTTGGAGGGGCTATTTATGTATTTTGTTAAATATAGTAATTATTTGGGAAAACTACAAAGTATAGCTGCTCTAAAAAATAATAGCCGACAAAATGTACAACCTTTTGTATATCAATATTTAATATACAGAAAATATATATATTTTATACATGATCAGTATATATTCTTGGCGAAATGCATAAAACGCCTCTTTAAGTTGTCTTCAACAATCAACTAGCTAAAATTAGGTTTTTTCTTTTTCTTCCTAAAATAATATGGACCCCGCCTAATTTTCACACCTCCTTCTCCTCTCAATATCATGCTTTACTGGTGAAAGGATCAAGAAGTATATGCATGTGCGAGTGCAGTCATCCGTTGTTACAAGCCTAGGTCCATTGTCTTGGTTGTAGATAAAAGATGTTCTCTTTTTTGTCTTATATTATTTTGCAATTCAACATTTAATTTAGTTTTATGGGACTTCACAAATTGGTATTATGTAAGTAGATGCCGATTTTATATTCCAAATTCTATTGGGGCCGAATTTTTAGGATAAAGAAATGGAGTTTTTCAGTATATTGAGGTTGTAGAGGGAGTAATGGCATTTGGCTTCGTTGGTGAAGACGACCGACAGCAACGTGCAGAAAAACCAAAACTTGGTTTCTAAAATGAAGAAGATGATATTGAGGATTGTTGATATTTCCAGATTTATTGCTCAAAAACTTGAAATTGAATTCAAAAATGTGAACAAGAAAGCAGGAAAAAAATTAGAAATATACAGTGGAGAACGAAAAAAAGGTTTTGTTTTGAGCTAAAAACTTTCTCTCAATTAGTATGAGAAGATATTAAAGCTTTAAAGCTTTAGGATTCCTCCATTGCTGCTGTGTTGCAATTTCAGGTGAAGAAGAAGGGAAGTTAGGTTGGGCGAGCGTGCGGGGAAGGGTTCAGATTTTTATTTTATTTTTTCGTTTTAATCAAAATAATGCGTGTCATTTTTTAATTGGTTCATTAGACAAGTGTAATTGACGCATATGTTTTTGATATACTTAATAGCTACTCGAAGTGTCAAAATGATAAATGAACCAGTTGATCGTTGATGACAACTTAAAAGGACGTTTTATGTATTTTGCCTGTATTTTTTTGTATATTGGCTAGCGCATATAATTAATTTTGGTTGATCGACCAAATATGTAATTTTTCTTTCCGATTTCTCTTATGAGTCAGACTATTAAAAGACATTATCATAGAATATTTTATTTATACTCTTTCCAAATTCCTCTCTTCTTTATTGTGGGAAAGAGCGACTACGTGTCATATTGCCAATGGATGCACTATTTTCTATCACCTGAAATTTTGACACGTTGCAATTTGTGACTTGTGGTCCTCTCTAATTGGGACTCCACAAAATAGCTAAAAGAAGAATAATATTGCTAAAAAGATACTACAATAAAAGTTAGTAAGATGTTACTAGTTGTTATGAAAAAATCATATCAAAGTTTAAAATTTAAATTTTAGTGAATTTAAGCTCTCGAAAAATATATTTAAGAAAATCTACAACTAAAATCTTTTTCCACTTTGGAAAAAAGAAAGAAACTAAAATATGCTTCTATATCTCCTTATCTTATGGAGTAGTTAAGTTGGTATCTGTTTATTATGGGGCTGCTATCAAGTTTTTATGAGTAACATTAACATATCAAGCCTCACCCTCTATCATACTATAAAAAAAATTAAAATAAAAAATCATGTGTTTCGCCTGCAAAAAAATATCAAAATCTACGCATAAGGGCTCATGTTGAAAATATAATAAAGTAAATAAAAATGTGCAATTTTTAACAACTTCAATTTTTAGATGAGATTAATCACACACTATCAACAAAAGCCAATGAGTTTTTTTAAAATTAGCATTCTCCATCGAATTAAGATAATTTTACTATTTGAGATATTGTATAATCTCCCCTTTTGTTGAAACTTTGATAATTTAATTTAGATCTGAAATTAATCTACATGATCGTAATATTATTTTCCCAATATTAGGTACTATTATCTGATAAAGAACACTTCGGTGCACAAAATATCCCGCATTCACGCGGGGTCGAGGAAAGAGTCTACCCCAAAAGTGTGATGCAGACAACGTACCTTAATATAAATATTAGTGGTTGCTTCCAACTGCGTACCTTATGCACCAAAACAAAAAAGAAAAAAGAAAACAAGACACTATGTTGTTTCAGCCTCCTGCAAGTCCCTTCATTCCCTCTGCCTTATATGGACTTAAAAGAGTACCTAAGACGGATCCGTAATCTAGAGGCCATACGAAGACAACTTTACTGTTGCTCCAAAAACTCCGGTACACTAATTGGTACACCATGTCAAGTAAGGAGAGAAGGAAAGAAGCAAAGATTTGGATAAACACTAAAGTGGCAATGATTAGCCAATAGCCACTTAACTTTGTGATTGTCAATTTGCCAAGAGACAAACTAATAATTTGAGGTTGAAACTTCCTCAATATTGCTTTGCCCATTCTCCAAAGCTGATATACTTTTTAGCAAAGTGCATGAAGCCAACTATACTAAATTGGAAATTTTACACCTTATAGAAAAGCTTAGTACCCTATTTATTTTAAATAAATACCATTTAAAAAAATATATTATATAGCTACCTTTTACCCTTTATAGCAAAATATCTAATTATAGTTATATCCTACACTTAAGGCATCATATATGCTAACTAATATTTTTCTCTCTCCTTTTCCAAATTTTCTCTCACATAATCACGGTAAATTTCACAAACCACGTTCTCTCTCTTTTTGCATACACTTTACTCTCTTCTCCCACAAAACCACGATTGTTGCCTCTGTTCATTGCCCTAGTGGTTATAGATAACCAGAGATTTCTTTTCTGGTTCGACTACGTAGTCATACCTCAGCCATGACTGCAACGGATATACGAATGGATTGAATGCAAAGAGCATGCGAAGGAACGGTGATTCCCAGACTCAAATTTGTTTCGCTATTCAAAATCAACGACCTTTTCTTCTAAACCCTACTCTTGAACAAAAGAAGGTAAAATTATGGAAATTTTATAAAAGCTACGATGGTACTGATGTGTCAAAAGCAATGTACATGATGCATGGGAATAGTGAGATTCAGGGTTTTTGCTCGACGACGGATTCGTCGAAAATTAGGGTGTGTTCTTGAACTAAGTAGTGGGTTCTTGAACAAAGACAATATATTTTCAACGTATCACACTGTATTTTCATGTATTTCATTGTATTCATTGTCTTTTTTTTTTCATTGTAATTCAATGTATTTCGTTGTATTCCATGTATTTCATTGTATTCACTGTCTTTTTTCCATTGTATTTTAAATGTATCCCGTTGTATTCTATATATTTCATTGTATTCACTGTCTTGCTATATGCCATGAATGTATGCATATATATTTTTTTAATTAACATAATTTATGTATTCAGATGTATTGTATAATTTATCTGAAGATTGCTATGTTTTTGGTGTATTTTTCAGTTGAGAATCTTTTTTATAATTGAAAATACAAAATTTGTGTGTTATAATTGAGTTTGTTGAGTTATATTAGGAGTCTATTATGTTAATTGATTCACTTTCCGTTTTAAAAATAGTGTAATCCCCTATTTCACGCCGTGAATACAGTCGAATACAATAATCTATCCAGCTGTAATCCCACATTTCACTCCATGAATATAGTCGAATACACTCGAATACAACAACTGATTAGCTGGACTTCCCTAATTCACACCTATTTTTGCTACTGTATTCATGAATACAATAGCTTAAATACATCAAATACATCTTATAACCACAGAAAAAGTATCTATAATCCGTAATATAGCAAATGATATCTATAGATGGCTTATTACTACTAAAAGATAGTGCTTTATGAAAATTTCTCTACTAAATTCTATCAAAATTTCACAACTTTCACATAATTGGAAATCCATGACTTCAATATTATTCATGCTTTATGGTCAAAGTAAGGATCTTATCCCAACCTAAAACCTCCTTTATATCTTCTCAACCTTTTTTTCAGTGTAATAAAACTCTATACTCTTTCCAGGCATCATTTTCAGTACAATCAAAAGGTCAATGCCTTTTACACATTCATCTTTACACTAACTAACTTCAATTAGAAGGCTCTTCTTGATCAACTATTTCACTTAAGCAATGAAGATGCTGAACGACGTCTTTCATGCACGGTCTCTCTGCTTTCTTTTCTCTTAAACACGCGAGTGCAAGCTCCAAGAATGAGTTCATACAAGTCATTACCTGAGTCAAAGGCTCCACCTCACCAAGCAAGCGTCTGTCCACTACTTCTGTACCCGAACCATTGTTTGCTCGCTGAATAACATAAACAACCAAGTTGACACTATCTTCGTCTCGGGAGAAGTCAACTGCCTTCTGGGAAGTAAGAAGTTCTAGTAACACAACCCCGAAGCTGTAAACATCACTTTTATCAGTTAGTTGATAACTGCGAAAATATTCAGGATCCAAGTACCCTAACGTCCCCTGAGCACAAGTGGACAAGTGACTCAACCCCGGACAAGCCAATCTTGATAGCCCAAAATCTGAAACTTTGACATTGAATTCTTTATCCAGGAGTATGTTTGTAGATTTGACATCTCTGTGGTAGATAGGAGGGTAAGCAGCTGAGTGAAGATAAGCCAATGCTTCTGCAGTTTGTGAAGCAATTTTTAACCTTGTTTTCCAGTCAAGAAAGGTCGAATACTTTCCATGTAAATGATCATGTAGTGTTCCGTTGGAAATGTATTCGTAAATCATCAAAGGCTGTTCAGCTTCAACACAGCAACCTAAAATCTTGACCAAGTTCCTGTGATTGACTTGAGAAAGTATCTCTACTTCATTGAGTACTTGTTCAGTGCTCTTCACATTTCCTACTTTGGCCGACTTTACTGCTACAATAGTTCCATCGCAAAGCTCGCCCTTATAAACTTCTCCAAAACCACCACGACCCAAGATTCTGTCTTTTGAGAATCCGTTCGTAGCTTTCTTTATCTCCTTGAGACAAAACATCTTGGCTGGTTTTCCGCCGTTGTTTGATTTTAGTATGTCTTCTCTTGCCTTGGCAAGTCTAGCCCTGGTTGAAAATCTTCTTGATTTTTTCAGTGCCGCTGCAATCATCACAACAGTGAAAGCCAGAAACAACACAATCCCAATAGATATCTTTATTACAATTCCAGAGTGTTTCTTCTTCTTCATGCAAGTTCCTAAGGTTTGGTTCCAATAATAGTCACGATTGCAAAAGCAGCGAAAGACACCATTTTTACCAGAAGTTGAACATGTAGAAGCTCCAGAGCAATCAGATTGTGATCTACAGTGTGGCTCAGGTGGTGGAGACCATTGAATTTCCAGTCCTTCCTCCCATTCATTAGCCGGCTTCTCAGCATTCAAGTGTAGAATGCTTCTAAATGCTCTGCAGCCTGAGTTATGAAGGCGTATCTTGTACGCTGAGGGCATACCGCCAGCGACAAAAGTGCAGCATGGGTCAAGACCACTTGCACATTGAAGTTCCCTTTTAGGATCTACATGTCCAGAGCTATGCAAATATTTGTGGCATAAACTAGAAGGTGTGCAATTTAAAGGAGATATCAGAAGCCGAGGAGAACAATTAAATAAGAAGATAGTGTTAGAAGAAGTAACATTAAAAGGAAGAGTCTGGTTCAACCACAGTCCTTCACTAATTGGCATGTCTTGTGTAACACAAGTACCAGGTAGCCAAGGTGATGGTTGCACCACCATACGCCGAAATGAGGCCATAACTCTGAGGACGACATAAGAGCTTCCATTAAGGGTATCAAGATAGAGTTTTTGAGAGTGAGGATCACAACGAATAGAATAGTCAGGGTTACCACAGTCGGGATTTATGCTCAACGGATATGGTACTTCTAGAGAACCACAGTTTGGACATGTCTTCTGGGAATAAGAGTAATGAAAGAAGTGGAGTAACAGTGAGACATACAAGTGAGTTTTCCTCATGTATAGTATAGTCATGGTCATGGTCATTTTTTTGAGAGCAATGAAGAAGTTGAAAAGATTGTGGTAGAAAGGATGTCAAAGGTGGGTAAATATAGGCAAAGAAAAGAGAATAAAGTGGGTACAACAACTTATAACTACGCCTCAGTCCCAAACACTTTGGGTCAACGATATGAATCCTCATTCCTTTCATTTAACTCAACTCATATCATCGTCATTACCAAAATAAAATAAGAACATCTTAAGATATATATATATATATATATATATATATACACACACACACACACACAACAACAACCCAATAAAATTCCACTAGTGGAGTCTGGGGAGGGTAGTGTGTACGCAGATCTTACCCCTACCCCGAAGGAGTAGAGAGGCATATATATATATATACATATAATAGTAATAACAATAATAGTTATAATAGAAGTTTTCTACCAAGTCTAAAACCTATTCCCAACTAGTAGGTATTACCTATATGGTTTTTTCTCTTTCATTGTGCCCTATCTTTAGCTAAGTCTGCATTAATTTCAAGGATTTATAGGTCTTTCGAGACAACTTCCTTCCATGTGATTCTAGGTCTACCCCGTCCCCTTTTAACGTCTTCTTCCACCATAGTTCCACACCTACGTACAGGTGCATCTGTAGGTCGGCACAGGACAAAAGAGAATAAAGTGGGTGAATGATTTTTTTTAAAAGGTAGTAGAAAGAATCTAGTTAAACAAAAAGATTTTGGCAATCATTGGGCTAAGGGATTCTTTTCTGAAGATGACAAAGGGCAGAATATTTATAGTATATCTGCAACTCAATTACCATTTGCCTGGAATGAGGTCTCTAATCTTTGCTTATTAAAGAAATAACTTGTCTAAAAAAGGAGAATGACAAAGAAGTGAATTCTAAGGATGATTTCAGTTCCTCATAAATAATTCGCGAGTTATCAACAAATATACATGTCTAGCAGTTCACAATTACTTTATCATTGTATAATTGCAGCCTGCGTAAGTATGTGAACAACTGTGCCAATAATAGTTAATGCGATAATAAGTAATGAGTTTGAACTATACAATATAGAAGTAACATATTTAGGGACATTTTACTGATAAAATACCAAATCAGGAGCAAATCTCTAAGTAACAACAACAACAAACTCAGTGAAATCACACAAGTGGGGTCTGGAGAGGGTAGTGTATACGCAGACCTTACCCCTACCTTATGAAGGTAGAGAGGCAAGGAGCAGATCTCTAAGTATTCTCAAAACTTATACAATGTGCACTTCTGCACGCGACAAACCAATATAACATGAGTATAGTGATTATCCTTCAACAACTTTTACAGCAGTTCTGCACCAAAAAAAGAAGAAGAAAAGAATGTACAGTAAATACATCAAATGCTGAGGATAATGAAGCTAAGTATTGAAGTTCAATCAAAGAAATAAGTCCATTAACTTTTTTGAATGTTTTAAAAGCTGACTACTCACCCGAATGGGCTTTGTTTAATAGAAAGCAGTTCAATATCAATCTGTAGATTAAAAAATAAAAAGGTGAGAAGTAATAAAAATACAATAGCCGTATAATAATGTTAAAGATATAAAGACGTCCATTTCGAGAATAAGAAAATAATGACAGATTGATCTTGCAAAAAGGCATATGATAAATTTCTAGACGTTCATTTGGTGCAACGATATTTGGGGGCTTATGTATGACGTTACAGTCTCGACACAATTTAAATCGAAGTTTTCTCTACATGTGTTCTCAGCTTGAGGTTTTCATTCAGACTACAAGGTTGCTAATTTTATCAAGCTACTGCAATATCACCACTTCGTAGCCACATGATAAAAACACAAAGACACACGTTATCACAAGGGGCCGGGGAGACGCTGTGTAAGAGAGAGCAATATTCTTTCTTTGCCGAAAGAAGGATGTCATGTTTTCCATATCTAAAAGGTTAAGCATTCCAGAAATTAATCATTTGGTGCGAAAAGTTGAAAAGCATTGCATAAATAGCATTTTGCTTCCAGTTGAGAGCCTTGAAATGAACGCGTCCTAGCATTGTCAAGGTTGTGCATATATTCCCACCGTCAGTGCACTTAAAACTTTATAGATTTGTTTTCACCTATGTGGTCCCATACCTTTTTACGATACCTGGCTGATACCTAGCCCGAAAAATTGGTGGCCACTTTTGGTAAAATGATTCTTTTTTTTTTCTTCAAAATGGACTATCCTAGAGGTGTGATATCCTATTTTCTTTTGGAACTTATTTTGGTTCCGTTTTCTGATAGATCTCTTCTCATCTGGAGAAGCCCGGTGTTGACTAAAGTCTTCAATCTGCAAATGACCAATCTTTCTCAATCTACACAAAATAAACAGATGAAATAATATAGGCTATGGTTTATGTTCTTAAATCATGAAATGGATCCCTGTACCATTATACTTGACTAAGCGTGCACTAGTTATATTTTAGTTTCACAATGCTGAAGAAGCGCATTAGTATATCACTTAAACCTGAAGAAAAATAGTCAGTGTGGGAAAGACTTAAAAGGATGTACATATAACATTTCTTCTGGAACATTCTTTTCCACTAAGAACAAAGCTAACCAGTGTCCACATAACAAAGAACATTTTAAAGGTTATGTTATCTTTGTTTTTGGAGGTTTACACTTTGATTCTCCATGGCCATTTTATGAGGCTGAAGTTGAAAGAAACTTTTTCACAACCACATTCTTTTTCCCATAAAGTTAGAATTCCCTACATGTGGAATACGCTTTTCTGTTGATAAGAATGTTCTGCATCTGTTAGATGCCAATAAGAGTTTCTATCAGCAGTCAGCACAACCTCTAGTTCGTGGTGAAGCGACTCCCATTAGAAAGGTTTCCGCTAGCCACATATTTGATGATTCTGATAGGTATTACTACTAAAGTAATGATGATAATGATCTTTATTCTTTTGTAGACAAAAATACTAAAACAGCATTTAGCTGCATTTCACAAACCAACTAAAAGTTAAAAAAGACCATAATAGGTGTAAAAAACAGTTGAATTCAAACGGCATTCAGAAACTATTTGAAAACTATTTGTAATACATGAATGCAACAAAATACCTCAATTGTTGCATTTGGAGGAATTTCCTGCACTCCTTTTTTCCCATAAGCTAGTTCGGGAGGAACTATGAGCAGGCGCTGCAAAAACAGAATGTTATCAGTTCAAATGTTTATGGTAGCCATAAAAGTAAATAATCCATTATTATCAATGCAACTATGGTAAGTTAAATTTCATCGTCAGAAGGCATGATACACTGAGTTATGACCACGTAGTTGTGGTCCAGGACTCTCAGCTCAGGGGAAAAACATGAAACTTAAGGACCTTCTGATAATAAAGTGCGCGATGATCTCATCAATTTGACCACAGTTATACTTTCAATAAATTATGCCTCAGTTCCAAACTACTCAGGGTTAGCTGTATGAATCCTCTATATCCATTTTGCTCTGTTCGGGCATATTTTATTACAATATTAAATAATGCGCCTTATAAGGCAAATAGAGTTTCTCTAAAACTAAAGATTCTCTAAATCTCACATTTATTCTTATATTGATATATATGTCTCCATTTAGATCAGAAGGATTCACGCAATAACCGAACCTAATGAGAGTGTAACAAATTCAAGTTTTAGCATACCCCTTTCCTCAGGGAACTACATAAGAGAAGGTTGTGCGGTCGTCTACGCAATAAAAAAATATCCTGCATGTGATGAAAGTACAATAAGCTAAATGTCTCACCTGTCCTCCTACTCGCATCCCTTGAACACCGAGATCTAATCCTTTAAGGACGGCTCCCCTCTCTGATTGACCAACGTCAAATCCATAAGGCTACATGAAGTAAAGTATATTGGATAAGAAACATGCTGATATCTCAAAAAAAGAAAAAGTAAGTCAAAAAGCTTCACATGCAATAGATGTTCAGAAAACCAATCCATGACAAAAACAAACTAATCCCCCTAGATTTTGGCATTATGCTAAGATCAAGTACACAAGACCATAACCATAATGTTGGCAAACCAAAGCAGTTCTGATTCACGATATCTTAAATCAAAGAAGGCAAAGTAACTGTAGAAAGTAGAGTAAAGTAAGAAAAGCTTCTACAGCTCTTGATCCCTCTTAGAGAACGGATGTTCCCAGAATAACCTTCAAAGGATGAATCCGAAGACTCCAACAATTGGCATTGCAAAAAAGACAATACACTTTTGAGCCCTTGCTTTAATCAATGTATTCATAAATTCATAGTTTTCCATGAAATGGTTCCTTCCAGAGATATATATAGAACAGGATTATGAGGATTGACAAAATTTCCAAATCAAGGACTAGAAAATAAACATGAAGCGGAAGTACACTGGCATTGTCTGGAAGTACGGAAATGACATGAATCTACTAATGAAGCTAACGGGAATGTCATAACACAATTTTCGTTAAAGGAAGTTTTAAACAAAATATTTCAAGTGAAGGTGCATGAGTTCTAATGTACTAATTGCTAGTTTTCCACGATACACCTTAACTAGTCATGCAATAGTATTCATTGTTTTACACGTCCCAGGTTTCCACACTTGAAACTTGTATCTGATATTGCTATACAAATTCTGAATACAAGCTGAAAAAAATAAAGCAGATCAGTCTTACTGTTCCACCACCAACTCCCATTCCTTGTCTACTTGTCATGAATGTGATGTTCCTCCATTTAGCAACATAGTGGACCTACAATTATTACATAATACAATCAGATTTTAAGAAAGCAGTCTGTAAATCAAGATTCCTGACAAAAATATTATACTTGAGTATGAATGAAGAGACTGTAAAGCACATCGAGACTACATACACTACATTTCCAAATATATCATAAAATTAAAGACTCAAATTCTAAGGTTTCAGGGGAAACATCGCCATGTGACATGTCTAACTATTACGATAAACAAAGTAATCACCAATACTAGTAAACAATTCATTGAAGGTCCAAGGCAGTGCTGGTAAGCTATGACCTAAATAATTTATATTGACGAAGCAACCCTGATATGTTGTTTTTAGTTTCATTTGACCTCTTGGTAAAGGCTTGGACGTTATGGAACTTCTATCTACAAAGCTCAATATAAGAAGTTACGTTTTACTTGTACAGTGTGCTTGATGGTGGATTATTAATAATGTGATGTTGCATATTTATCTTATAGACACATGTTTTTAGAGATAAATCAAACATTGTACTTAGATACTCAATTCAACTTTGCCACAACCGTACTGCAACTCTAGATCCCTTCACTGCTTCAGCTCCATTGCCGACCTTCAAGTCATAATACCTGAGATATTTACACCGAAGAATGAAATCAACACATAAGACAGTAGTGGAAAAAATCGGGCTACTTCTAGCCTCGAAACTAGATGGATAATAATTGTATTTCTTTCTCTTTTTTTTTTTTTTTTTTGGGGGGGGGGGGGAGAGGTAATTAGATGCACATAGATAGAAAACAGGAAAGGCACAATGTCTTGGCATGAGCAAATGTGTACATTATACGTTGAACTAAGATATCCTAGACTCGAGTTAGCTACAAAATAATCTGTATAATAACCCCAAAAAAAGCCTAAATGTAAAAGTAAATGTAAATGTAGGGAAAACAGTGATTCAATGCTTCAAAATTGTATACTAACTTTAGACCATTAGGAAGGGTTGTGTATTCACTCTCTGGTATTTTTGCTCCCCTAAGCTGCAGCAAGAAAAATACACAGAAATTCCATAAATACAGAAAAGGAGATTTCCAACAGTGAGATATAAGGCGGGAAGTTATTCTTACAGCTCTTCTGCTTGTGCTAGCCGCTTCAGCCACATCACTTAGACAAAAGGCAGCAGCTGAATAGTGAAAAGAGCCCAAATAAGTAAAGCGACTCATTAAAAAAAGTTTAGCCTGTCACAGAAAATATGACACCTTTCTATATTTAGAAACAACTAACTTTAAACTTCTCATGTTAATCTTAACGAGACAATTTGTAGCCACACAAACAGGGCAAAGCTACATTATCCGAAGGGTGTCAATTGACCACCCTTCGTCGAATTACACAGTGTATATAGACAAAATATTAGGTTTTAGAGGTGTATAACATATACTAAATACCCTTTATCGGGAATTTTTTTTTACTTTTTTCAAGTTTGAACACCCTCGGAAATACTTGGCTTCAGCACTGCACACAATGAGACAAATACCTATAGCTTGTTTTAGACTACAAATTTAAAAAAAAAAACTTTATTCTTTCTTAAACTCCATACCCAAGCAAACACTCGAAGCAACTACCAATACTCTGAATAAAAAGGTCATTCAATAAATACCAAATAGTAACACATTATACAAAATCTAGAATAGAAAAAGTATTAAAATGACGATTAACAACAAATATCAAGAAATCATATTGATTTTACAAGTCAATGTGCATTAATTTGAAGATACTTAACCTTAGTTATAGACTGAAAAAACAAGAAATAGAAATGAAGGGAGCAAACCAGCTATAAGGAAAGAGCCCATTATTGCCCTTCTTCCTTCATTTTGAGAAGAAAGTATTTTAGGTGGAGCATCCAAAGATGATGATTTTGAAGAGCAAACACAAGGTAAAGCTGTTCTTCTCCAGTTGGTGGAAAAGGGTCTGTTTCCTGTCAATTCAAGAATCAAAATTTAGCTTCAATTAATTAATAGTAACATTTCCAATCTTCCCTCTCTGTGTGTGTGTGTGAGTGTGTGTGTGTGTGAGAGAGAGAGAGTTACTTGAGAGGGAAGAGGAAGGGAGGGAGTGGAGAAAAGGGGTGGATTTGAGAGGATGGTAGAGGAGAAGAAGATCCATTCTTGACAGTAGAGGAAGTAGGAACAAAATTAGTTATGTAGTTCATACCGGGTATTTTTTGTCATCTTTTATTTAGAGAAGGAAGAGAGGGAAAATAGAGATAACATCCTTAATATGAACCACAATTTGTACACATATCACTTAGGACAACCCATGACAATATATTCATCTTTTTCCTCAATATGAACTTCCAATTGTAAATTTTGCTCTATACTTTTTCCTAAGAATACATTAAGGTCCCAAAACTTTGAATTTCGACTGTAGCTCTTCGTGTAAGTTTATCTTTTCAAATATTGGTAGACAATTAGCAGGCCGCCCAATCAGGTACGGTTTAAATTTGGAATTTTTACCTCCTATGACAAACGTTAACACCTTATTTATTTTAAATAAATATTATTTAAAAAAATTATATTCTATAGATACCTTTTAAGGTTTATAGCAAAATATCTAATTTTGGTACCTTCTAGCCCTAAGCCACTAAATACACTATTCAGTTACACTATTTGATTTCTCTCTCTAATTTGATACATGTCATTCTCTCTTCCAAATAATACCGGATTTATTGACCGACCACCACTTCTCTTGGCGACCACAACGTCGACGGATATGATGCCTTCTCACAAATACCAAACCTCAAAATCCAATAACTATCAATTACCAGAGAATCGACCATGGTATTCAACGTCGGAGCTTAAAGGGAAGAAGAGGGTGGCCAAATATAAAATATATTCCATGAAAGGAAAAGTCAAGAAATCATTCGAAAATGGTTATCGTTGGTTCAAACATGTGTGAGAAGCAATACAAGGATGCGTGGGAAGTGGGATTCAGGGTTTTTGCTCGACGACGGATTCGCAGAAAATTAGGGTTTGTTCTTGAACAAAGACAATGGATTTTGGGGCTGAGCAACTTGATTTTCTGTTAATATATTTCAATGTATTTTCAACATATCACGTTGTATTTTCATGTATTTCATTGTATTCATTGTCTTTTTTTTCATTGTAATTCAATGTATCTCGTTGTATTCTATGTATTTCATTATATTCACTGTCTTTTTTCTCATTTTATTTCAATGTATCCCGCTCTATTCTATGTATTTCATTGTATTCACTGTCTCGCTATATGCCATGAATGTATTCATATGTTTTTTTAATTAATATAATTTATGTATTCAGATGTATTATATAATTTCTCTAAAGATTGCTATGTTTTTGGGGTATTTTTCGGTTGAGAATCTTTTTTATAACTGAAAATAAAAATTTTGTGTTATAATTGAGTTTGTTGAGTTATATTAGGAGTCTATTATGGTTAATTGTTTCACTTTCCGTTTTAAAAACATTGTAATCCCCTATTTCACGCCGTGAATACAGTCAAATACAATAATCTGTCCAGCTGTAATCCCATGTTTCACTCCATGAATACAGTCGAATACACTCGAATACAACAACTGATTAGCCGGACTTCCCTAATTCACGCTTATTTTTGTTACTGTATTTCATGAATACAATAGCTTAAATACATCAAATACATCTTATAACCAGAGAAAATGTATCTACAATTCGTAATATAGCAAATGGTATCTATAGATGACTAATTACTACTAAAAGATAGTGTTTTATGAAAATTTCCCCTTCTTTGAGCTATTTCAAGAATAACTTGTAGTCCACTACCAGATGCACAAAAGCTCTGCCCATTCGGGGAAGGGGGTCGACAAGACGAATTAGGAGTCCATTACTTAAATAATTACTTAACTATCTGAAATTATCTAATAAAATTATTTTTTTGGTTTATAATAAAAAGTTATTTAACTATTTCTGTAGCTCTCAAAAAGTCACTAGGTAGATTTCTCAAACTTTCGGTTGCTAAATACATATTTTACACTCTAAATTATTAATTTTTACCTTTTTTAGTACTTTTCTAATATTATAATTTTTTCCTCTTTTTGCTCTATACGATGCAGTTACCTATAGAGCAAAATAAATCTTATTTACACAGTAAAAAATAAATAAAAAATTCAGGCATATAGAATGTTAGAATTTTCAATTATATATAATGTATATTAAAAATATACTTCTATTTTGAATTATATTTTATATTACACGCATAGAGTAATTAAATTACACTAGCAATATTATTTTACCGTGCTTAATTATTTTATTCAAAAATTTCAGGTGCTTAAACTCTTATTTTATAACTCAAACATAACTTTTAATACAGTATTTATGTAATTAAAAAAAATCTCATAAAAAGTATACACACAACACGCGTATAATAAAACTAGCTAGATAATAGTTGGAATTTTTACATCCTAAGCAAATGTTAACACCTTATTTATTTTAAATAAATACCATTTTAAAAAATTATATTCTATAGATACCTTTTAAGGTTTATAGCAAAATATTTATTTTGGTTACCTCCTAGCCCTAAGCCACTAAATACGCTATTCAGTTACACTATTTTCTTTCTCTCTCTACTTTGATACATCTCATTCTCTTCCCCCATCCCATTAAAATTTCCGCTCTCCTTCTCCTTCTAACGACATCTTCTCAACTGAAAAATCCAGCGACCAGCAACACAGCAACAACAAACCCTAACCTGAAGACCCAATCACACAGCAACAACAAACCCTAACCTGAAGACCCAATCATGTCGAAGCAAATCCACGAAATCGTTGGTGATTATCTCGCTGTATTCCTTCATTGAAGACCCAATCTTACCAAGTTTACAATCCTTAACTTCATCACATATTTATCTTTCATTGATGCCTGGATTTCATTCCATGCGGATAACTAGACAAGAAACCAATTAAGTTTTGATTTAATATTCTGTAAGTTCCGATTCAATTAGCGTTCTGCAAGATCTTTGAAGATGGAAGGACTATTTGGCTACAAGGCGGAAATTAGGGTTTGTTCTTGAGCAAAGACGACAGAGTTTTGGGGCTGAGCAACTTTATTTTCTGTTAATATATTTCAATGTATTTTCAACGTATCACGTTGTATTTTCATGTATTTCATTGTATTCATTGTCTTTTTTCCCATTATAATTTAATGTAACTCGTTGTATTCTGTGTATTTCATTGTATTCATTATTATTTTTTTTCATTATTTTTTCAATGTATCCCATTGTATTCTATGCATTTCATTGTATTCACTATCTCGCTATATGCATGAATGTATTCATATATTTTTTTAATTAATATAATTTATGTATTCAGATGAATTATATAATTTCTCTGAAGATTGCTATGTTTTTGGGGTATTTTTCAGTTGAGAATTTTTTTTATAATCGGAAATACAAATTTTGTGTGTTATAATTGAGTTTGTTGAGTTATATTAGGTGTCTATTTTGTTAATTGATACACTTTCCGTTTAAAAACAGTGTAATCCCCTGTTTCACGCCGTGAATACAGTCGAATACAGTAATCTGTTTAGCTGTAATCCCATGTTTCACGCGATGAATACGATCGCATACACTCGAATACAACAACTGATTAGCTGGACTTTCCTGATTCACGCCTATTTTTGCTACTGTATTCATGAATACAATAGCTTAAATACATCTTATAACCATAGAAAATGTATCTATAATCCGTAATATAACAAATGATATCTATAAATGGCTGATTACTACTAAAAGATAGTGCTTTATGAAAATTTTCCTTTAAATTTTGTAGTATAAAAAGAGCCACCGAAAGCTATTATTAGTAAGAAATTATGTTAGGCTTTAATTTTAGTCCCGTATAAATTTCACTTCAACTACTTCAAAGTTGCATCAGGATATGTTGCCTACATCATATTCATATCCCTTTGGGATGCGGCTCTTCTATCATGTGTGAATGCGGAATGTTTCGTGGACCAGACTACCCTTTTAAGTCCAAAAAGTGGTAAATGTTAGAGGTATTAATGGGTACATTTTGACGTACTATATACAATTTCCTTTTACTTAAAAAATCATTTTTGAAATGTAGCTTAAACATTGGAGCGAAGATTTAAAGTTTATGGATTTGAAATATCACTAAACAACATCGACTATTTGTGTTATTGGGTTCGAGATTTAGTATTTATACATATTTAGTATATATTTAATACATATACAAGGTTCGAGCCAAAAGCTACAGAGTTCGCCAGAATCTATAGCTTATATGCTACCTCCGCCCCTGATCTCAGAATGCATTTAAAGAGAATCAACAAGTTTTGTGTCATTTTTATTAGTTTGGAGCTACATATGTTAATCAAATCATGAAGGAATTACAAATACACATAATTAAGCACTAGAACATGACTTTCTAGCAGGAATCATTAATTCTTCAGTATAATCAGAAACAGAATGCCTTTTAAAGCAATTAGTTTCATGTTTCATTTTATCACTTCCTTCTACCCATTTCTTGAACTTTTGTATTAATTTTCTCCTTTTGGAATGATCATTTGAATGACTTCCATTAATAGGTGAACTTAAGCAAGATTCATTGTGTCCCACTGATGAACTCCTCCTCATAATTAACTCATGTTTTGGTACAAATTCTGTTATAATTTCTGTATTTTCTTCTCCCAAATTCAATTCTTGATTTTGGTTTTTCTCTTGTTCTATTTGTTCTTGATTCCTCCTCATTAATTCATGCCTTAAACATGCATTGCACCACCTTAAGTATATTAATTCTTTGTCTTCAGTAGCTTTATCCTTCTCCAGTTGCTGAAGTTCTTTTGCCAATTCTTTGTAATCTTCTATTGTTACCACTTCCACATTACTCTGCAAAATAAAGAACATTTCAAAAATGTATTCACAATCTCATGCATGTAATGAATAGGCGGGTTAATTTCGTGGATGGTCATCTAACTTTCAGTTTATTGTACCGAAGCAAAACTAGTTTTTTATAGCACAAAAATAACTCCATTATGCCTATATAGCGCATGAAATATAAGAAATGCCGAAAAAATACCAAGTTAATAGATATTATGTAAGTTGAGTTATTTATCTAACTGGTGCCAAGTGGATATTATGTAAAGTGAGTTGCTGATGTGACTATACTTGCACGATAATATTATAAATGTGGCAGCCTACTTGCTTTTTTTGAGGCCACATTTTTTTAATTTTTTTTTTTTAATATGTAGGTATTACTTGAGCTATTTTTCCATTATATAGAAAGAATTAACCCAAATAATCGTCCACTTAATCTTAAACTAGAAATAACCAGCGAATATGTAATACATGTATAATTCATATATAATAATTGTATGACTGTGTATAGTCAATATATAATTTATGTATACCGGTTCAAAATAGTAAATAGTAAATTTGACCGGCTATTTTTGTAACAATCCCTTTAGTTTATGAGTTTGCAATAAACTATGAATAGGCTTATAGAAAAATACTTACCTTGGATGGATTTGAATTCTCTCCCAATTCTAGCTTTCTCTGTAGTTCAGTCTTCTCCTCTTGCAATTTCTCAATAGCCATTTTCAGCTCTTGAATATCTAATTCCATTTTCTTGATAATATGATCTTTCATTTCTAGCCCTTTTTCATTTCTTGAAATTTCTGTTTCCTTAGCTTCAAGTTGAAAGTTATGTTCCTCTATAACTTGTGAATGTTCTTTGATCTTCTTCAAAAGCTTCTTAACCTTTTTGTGAAGCAATCTATTTTCTGATTGTGACAAATCAAGAAGTTCTATAATTCTCAAATATTCAATTACCATATTTTGAAATCTTTGGTTTTCTCCCTCCATTAGTGTAATTTCCTTATCAAAGAACTCAATTTTATTGATCTCTAATATCAACTTGTTTTGCATGTCCATAAGTGCAATTTCTTGATCTTTCAAGTGGCTATACTTTTGAAATCTGGCCTCTAGTTGAAATTCCCTCTCTTCGATATCGCCCGTTTGCCTTCTTAAGCTTAGCAAATCTTCTTCAAATTTGCATTTATCTTGAAAAAGAAAACTTTCTGATGAATCTTTGTAAATGGTATGTGTAGAAGAATGATCATCTTCATATTCTGAATAATCAAGATTTTGATTAAGGCTAACTTCATCTCTTGAGATATCATATTGATTGGTTATAATTTCTTGAGAATTTTCTTGATTTGTTGAAGGTATGAAAATTGAGCTTCTTTTTGTTGTGATTTTGGCAATAATATATCCCGCCAAAGTTATGGCTATAGGAATTCCAGCTTTGAGAAATATTGGCTTTATCATTTCCACCTTTGTGCTATTGTTTTCCATGTTTTTGAATTGGAATTCTATAGAAAAACTCAAAGTTTTTCCAAGAAATGAAATGGAATATCAAGTTTTTATTAGTGGATTTTTTGGTAGGTTGTAACATTGTGAACAAATGGTGTTAGAACAATATAAAGCTATGTTTAGATTCTTTACCTATGTGTTTGCTTTAAGCTATCTTTTTGTCATGTAAAATAGTGGTTTTCTTTGCTTTTTGACCACTCAATAGTCTCTTAGCACTACCTTCATCCCTCCTTCGTTGTGCTTTTGTGGGAATCTAATTCCTTATGGCTATGATATTTAACATTTTTTGGCATGTGATATATAGCATGTTTGAACAAGTTGGAAAAATCAGCTTATTTTGAGAAGTGTTTTTTTTTTTCAAAAATACTTTTGGTGAGAAGCTGTTTGTGTTTGATTAAGTAATTTGAAAAGCACTTCTAAACAGTAATTAGTGTTTGGACAAACTTTTAAAAAGTGCTTCTAAGTGTATTTTTCTCACAAGTGCTTCTCAAAAAAGTATTTTTGGGAAGAAACTACTTTTTTCTGCTTCTGTTTCTGCTTCTCCTCAAAAGTACTTTTTTTTCCTCCTAAAAGCTTGGCCAAACACTTCAACATGCTTTTCGGCTTGGAGAAGCTTGGCCAAAAAGGCTATATGTATGCAATAGCATCTTTATTTAGTGTTGAATTTTTTTGGCTATATTTTTAAGTGTTTCTACTTTTTCAATTGTTTTTTTCCACAACTTTTCTTCTCCAACTTTAGTTCAATGTGTAAACGCGTGATATTTTGTAATGAAAGTAAATGGTGGGGCAACTTTTTCCTTAAGATCTTCAGGTTCTAAGATTATATGTATAAATGGATTATTGGAAGATACCTTTACACAAATAGTCAGTTATATTCATTATTTACTTTTTCTAGTCGGTATATATGGATTATACACTAATATACTTATTTATATACATATTATATATAATTATTTATATAATATACATCAATCGGCTATTTTAAGTTTAAGTGATTGGGCGGACTACTATTTAGGTTAATTTTCCTTGTTGTGGGAAGTGGGGGCAAAATGAATGGTTCTTGTCTTTTCAGAAGGTGAAAATTGATATTAACTTGACATGACATTTTCGGGGATGAATAAATTCTTAGTAGAGAACGTTTTTCTTTTACATGGATCCTATGAAATGCTGAATTAATTCAACTAGTAGATTTCAAATACCATATAATTAAAAGAAAAACTTGTTATGACATTATTTCCCTTAGTTATGAGCCCACCATCTTACAAAAAGGAAAAATTTAGAATAAAATATACTTGTTGCATAACCAATACGAGTTTTAAAAGATTTAATTTTATTTCTTTCGTGAAAAAATGTTACCTATTGAAGTGATAAGACCACATTGCAACCGAAGTGGCTCTTGATATACAATACTTTCTCCGTTACCCCCCCCCCCCCCCCTCCCCTTTTGTCATGGTTACTAAAAGAGTTTGATCCAAAATACTTGTCATTTTAGAGAATTAAGATAGAATTAATTATTATTTTTATTTGTCATTAATATTAATTATTTTTGAAAGTACCATTAAGTTTAATAAAGCTCCAATGTCGACTCTGGGTGGATCTTGTGTGTCAAAATACTTCAGAAGAAAAGTCCATATTCATCCTTTTTTACTTATAAAAATGGTACGAGACAATTTGATAATAGTAAGAATATGAATATCTCTAAAAATATAAAAGAGAATAAAATAAAAATATTTCATAAAGTAGAGGAGTATTTTTTATGAAGAGAAAGTAATTATGAAGAGCAACATTTTCTAAATTTACTTTCCATATCTACAGTACGAGTGTTATTATCGTATTTCTTATTCTTATGTTTCTATCACTATTTGTTGATTATTTTGCTTCGATTATATTATTTTTCATATTTCTTTGTCATAACTGTTGTAATTATGTTTTCCTTGAACCGAGGGTCTATTGAAAACTGTCCCTCTACATTCACAAGGCAGAGAGTAAAGTCTACCTAGCCAGTTTTCGGGC
Organism: Nicotiana tabacum; assembly: GCF_000715075.1. Classification (NCBI taxonomy): domain Eukaryota; kingdom Viridiplantae; phylum Streptophyta; class Magnoliopsida; order Solanales; family Solanaceae; genus Nicotiana; species Nicotiana tabacum. The sequence goes on from NC_134089.1 coordinate 8,387,884, forward strand.
TGATAATCAAAAAATAGTCATTGTTTGCAAAGTCATTGAACAATAGCCATTGTTTTGCTGAAATGTGGAAAGTACCAGCATAATATGCTGGATTATGAAGCTCCTACATATAAACTTCTCGCATATTGGGTTGGAACCCCAGCAGGCCAGCACATTATGATGAAAGTGTAAGCTGTTTTTCCTACGTGTATGTGGTCCAATAGGTTTAAGGCCCATAATTAATATTTAATTAATTATCAAATCTCATCCGTCCGATTAGTTACTTGATGGACGTACCAGATTAAGTGAGAACCTCTATAAATTGGTCCTCTCCCACCCATTAAGGTTACCGTATTTTATTTTCTTTCTTCCATCACTAAAGGAAGCAGTAACGAAAGCTAGGGCAAGGGGCGAGAAACCAATTTACCGATTAACGCTTCCGCTTCAAGATAATGAATTCCGCTTCAGGTATGTTTTCTATGACGATTACATATAAGATTATCATGTTCAAGATCCTGGTAGAATTATAGTTTATGCTTACATGTGGTATCAGGGTCTGAATTGCTTGAACAGATAATCTTCGTCACAACTAATTATGAATGCGTAGTTGTTTAAACATCATGTGCTGCCTTCGGCAATTATGAATCATAGTTTAAATAATTATCATGATCGTTAAATTCTGTTCGTGGAAAATAATGCTGAACTCTAATTCTTAGTTACTTTTAAGATTATGGAGTAATTAGAAAGAGGGTGTAATTGACAAAAATTATGAAAGAGTTTGGTCTCTACTTTTCGAGAACGGCAACCTTTGAAGTTTTGTGCTTTTGTGGAATTATAAATATAAATTAGGCATAAACCATATGTTTACATGTAGCAACATCTTTTTTCCCCAACATATTGGCTTACTAAAGTGATTTTTAAACAAAGATGACTTGCGATTTCACCTTATGGACACATGCAATCTTAGTATATTTTGGACCACTTCAATGATAATATTTTATTCCTAAAAGTTTTTGGAATGCAGTAATTGCACGTAAATCTTTCATTGTATTGATTGTGATTATGGTATTGTATAATAATTGATGTATGTGCCTTAAAATTATATAGTTTGTTAATCACTAAAGTGATCAAACTAGAATGTTTAATATTTATACATACATCAAATTTATGTTTATTTTATGCGTGTATTAATGCTCATATAGTTTGCTAGTCACCAAAGTGATCAAACTAGAATGTCTAAAATATTCACATGCATAAAATATTCTGATATTTATTTTATGTGCGCAATTATGTTCATATAGTTTGTTCGTCACCAAAGTGGCCAAACTAGTATGTTTAAGAAATTATGCATACATAAAATTATAGTTTATCCATGAAATTAATGAAATGCCTATAATTAAAAATTAGTGGACAAAATAAATTTTCATTATTTCTAGAACTTAAGAATTTACCCAAAGGTGAATCAAATATTCTATGAATAGTGAATATGATGAGGTAAATTAATATTCTCAGTCAAATATATATTGTATGTCCAAAGATGGCATATATATTTGGTTAAAAATATTTAATTACCTATTAAAAACTAAATGACATTTAAATTATGATAGTGTATCGTAGTATTTACCCAAAGGAGAACTGCGATATACTTTAACTATTTTGTTGAATCCATATTGATTTGTGAGCATGTATTATCTATTTTGTAGCTATTCCTTTTAATTCGTTTGTTTCGTCTGTTACTGTGTTCAACGGATTGAACTTCTCTGAATGGCATGAACAAGTCCAGTTTCACTTAGGTGTGATAGATCTTGACTTGGCTCTGCTGAATGATAAGCCCGCTGCCATTACTGATTCGAGCAGTGCGGATGAGAAATCTTTCCATAAAGCATGGGAATGTTCTAACATGCTAAGCCTTATGTTTATGCGAGTGAATATTGCTAATAACATTAAGAGTACTATTCCACAAACAGAAAGTGCTAGGGAATACCTGAAGTTTGTGGAAGAACATTTTCGTTCTGCAGATAAATCTCTTGCTGGTACACTAATGGCTGAACTCACGACCATGAAGTTTGATGGTTTGCGTAGTATGTAAAACCATATCATCGAGATGACTAACATTGCAGCAAGACTTCGGACCTTGGGGATGAAAGTGGATGACTCCTTCTTGGTTCAGGTTATTCTGAACTCGTTACCTTCTGAGTATGGACCTTTTCAAATTAACTATAACACTATTAAGGATAAGTGGAATGTTAGTGAATTGTCCAGTATGCTTACTCAGGAGGAGTCAAGACTTAAGAAACAAGGAAGTCATTCAATCAACCTCATGGGTCAATGAGCTGGTAAAGGACTTAAAGTGAGGCCAACAAGTTCAAGAAGAAGAAAGTACCTGCTAAAGCTCAACAGGATGCTAACAAGGAACATGAGGCAGATACGTGTCGTTTTTGTAACAAGGAAGGACACTATCAGAAAGATTGCCTGAAACGTAAAGCTTGGTTCGAAAAGAAAGGTACAATTAGTGCTTTTGTATGTTTCGAATCAAATTTAGTAGAAGTTCCTAATAATACTTGGTGGCTTGATTCTGGTGCAACTGCTCATGTATCTACTACGTTGCAGGGATTCCTTACGATCCAAACTACAAATCCAAATAAGGATTTTTTGTTCATGGGAAATCGTATGAAGGCTCCAATTGAAGGCATAGAGACTTATCGTTTGATCATGGAGATTGGACGTCACCTTGATCTATTACAGATTCTTTATGTACCTTCGGTTTCTAGGAATTTGATTTCTCTTTCAAGACTTGATATTTCTGGATTTGATTTAAAGTTTGGAAATGGATGTTTCAATTTATATAAGAATGCTATTTTTTATGGTTCTGGTTTTCTTAGTGATGGTTTATATAAATTGAAACTCGATATTGTTTTTTTCTGAATCCCTTCTTACTGTTCAACATAATGTTGGAATTAAACGTAGTTCACTAGAAAGTTCTGCTTACTTGTGGCATAGACGTTTGGGTCATATATCCAAAGAAAGGTTAGAAAGATTAGTAAAGAATGAGATTCTTCCGAATCTAAATTTTACTGATCTTACTATATGTTTGGATTACATTAAGGGAAAGCAAACCAAACATAGTAAGAAAGGTGCCACAAGAAGCATCCAGTTTCTTGAAATTATACACACCGATATTTGTGGACCCTTTGATGTTCCATCTTTTGGTGGAGAGAAATATTTTATCACTTTTATCGATGATTTTTCACGTTATGGATACATCTATTTGCTGAAAGAAAAATCTCAAGCAACAGATGCTCTCAAGGTATTTGTTAATGAAGTTGAAAGACAATTAGATAAAAAGGTGAAAATCATTATGTCAGATAGAGGTGGTGAATATTATGAAAGATATAATGAGTCAGGACAATGTCCAGGTCCATTTGCAAAGTTCCTCGAGGAATGTGGCATATGTGCACAATATACTATGCCAGGAACACCTAAACAAAATGGTGTTACAGAAAGGCACAATCGAACACTTATGGATATGGTTAGGAGCATAATAAGTAATTCCTCATTACCCAAATTATTGTGGATGTATGCTCTTAAAACTGCTGTATATTTATTAAACAAGGTTCCTAGTAAGGCAGTTCCAAAGACCCCTTTTGAACTGTGGACAGGAAGAAAACCTAGTTTAAGGCACCTGCATGTTTGGGGTTGCCTAGTGGAAGATATAGTTTATAATCCACAAGAAAAGAAATTAGATTCTCGAACAGTAAGTGCTTACTTTATTGGTTACCCAGAGAAATCTAAAGGGTATGTGTTTTACTGTCCAAACCATAGTTCGAGAATTGTTGAAACCGGTAATGCAAGATTCATTGAGAATGGTGAAATTAGTGGGAGTGTTGAAAAGCAAAGTGTGGAAATTAAAGAGGTGAGGGTCAATATTCTATTACCCAGAAATGTGCCTACTTCCACACAAATACCAAATATTGTTTCAGTTGTTGAAGAACACTTTGACAACACCGAGCAATATTTGGATGAAACACTTCATGAAAAAACTAACTCGCAAATATCTGACACAAATGAACCACAAGAAATGCCATTAAGAAAATCTCAAAGAGTTAGAAAATTGGCTATTTCGGATGATTACGTGGTTTATTTGCAAGAGTCAGATTTTGACATTGGTCTTAATAAGGATCTGGTTTCATTTTCATAAGCCATAGAAAGTAATAAGTTTGACAAATGGATTGATGCCATGCAGGAAGAGTTCAAATCCATGGAATACAATAAAGTCTGGGATCTTATTGAATTGCGAGAAAGCTCTAAAAGAATCGGGTGTAGATGGGTCTTTAAGACCAAACGCGATTCAAATGGCAATATTGAGAGATACAAAGCCCGACTTGTTGCCAAGGGTTATACTCAGAAAGGAGGCATTGATTATAAAGAGACTTTTTCACCGGTCTCAAAGAAAGACTCGTTAAGAATTATTATGGCTTTGGTGGATCATTATGATTTAGAGTTACACCAAATAGATGTGAAAACTGCCTTTCTGTGATGATCCAAAAGGTCATCACTTGTGTTGCAAGTGAATTCAGTATTTCAAGACCTAAAAACCTCCCTTATACCCCCACCTTGATTTACGTGCGTGGTCCGGACCTATATCCATAAAGCCTTCTATGTGAAAATATAAGAAATAGAAATTTTAGAGTTAAAAATTTGATTATGGTTGACTTTGGTCAACATTTTTAGCAAACGGACCCGAATCCATGTTCTGACAATCCCAGGAGGTCCGCAGTAAAATATGGGACTTGGGCGTATGCCCGAAAATGAATTCTGAGGTCCCAAGCCTTATAAATCAATTTTTGAAAGAAATTGTTTTACTAAATTATCTAAGAAATAAAGAAAAGAATTAATATCTGAAACCATTGTTATCAGGCCCTTATTTTGGTTTCGGAGCCCGGTATAAACTTGTTATAGTATTTGAACGATAACTGTGAAATTTGGTGGAAAACGAAGTTTATTTGACGTGAGTTGGACTTCCGGTTGAAGAGTTATGAACTTTGAGAGTTCTTGATGAAAATGTTGAGTTTTGATGTTTAATTCATGATTTTACATGTTATTTTGATGATGTGATCAGATGAGTAGGTCCATATGATGTTTTTGAGTTAGTATGCACACTTGGTTTGGAATTTCGAGGGCTCGGGTGAGCTTCGGGTAGGTTCCGGGATGTCTTAGGCTTAAAAACATAGTTGTTGCAGGTTTAGAGAAGTGGAAGGCCTCTGAACAGACCAGTGCGGTCCGCACAAAAAGGAATGCTTCCGCTGAGGGGATTGTGCAGCCACACTGGATTTTGTGCGGACCGCGGTGAGGCTCTGCGGCCGCACTAGATTCTGTGCGGTCCGCGGGGAAGAACATTTCACTGGTCCTACTTCGGAAGCCTATATCTTTTGATCTACAAGGAAATTTAAGATGATTCAAAAACAAAAGTTGTAGCCCTTAGTGTCTAGTTTTCCGAAAGATAAGGAAATCACAATTTGGGCATCTGTAGAGAAAGTTATAGACAAAATACTAAAGCATTTCACTGCAGTCCACAGGAAGGGCTGTGAGGCCGCAGTCGATTTTGTGCGGTCTCCACTGGGGGTCTGAGAGGGGTATATTAAAATGGGATTTTCAGTTATTTTTCATTTTTGAAAACCCCAAAAATATAAGAGGCGATTTTTCAAATAACCTTTCTTCTCCAAAACATTGGTAAGTGATTTCTAACTCGTTTTCTTCAATCATTAACAACTTTTAACATGATTTCAACTCAAAATCAATGATTTTCATGGGGGAAATTGTGTGTTTTGGGTAGAACCTAGGTTTTTCAAAAATTGGGGATTTGAAACTCAATTTGAGGTCCGATTCAAAATAAATTATATATTTGAGTTCGTGGGGGAATGCGTAGTGGGGTTTTGGTTCGAACCTCGGGTTTTGACCATGTGGGCCCGGGGCGGTTTTTGACTTTTTGAGTAAAACTTTGGAAAATTCATTTTCATGCATTCAAATTGATTCATTTAGCATTTATTAACGTAATTAAGTAACTTGTGACTAGATACGAGCGAATTAGTGGTGGAATCAAGGGGTAAAGCTATAGTTGAATCGTGAATTATGTTCGTGGCATCGAGGTAAGTGTTTGGTCTAACCTTAGCTTGAGGGATTAAGAGTTGTGTCTTATTTGATACATGATAAATGTGGAGTACTACATATAGGCATGATGACGAGTATCTATACATTGGTGTCAAGCATGCCCGTGAGTCTTGTATTATAATTGTTATTACTCCGTTGTAATTTATTGCACTTCATATGTTATTATCACCATTGTTCCCTTGCTGGGATATTTGTTTGATATTAATGATCCCTTGTCGGGATGTTTGTTTTGATAGTATTATTCCCTTGCCGGGATGTTATTGAAATATCATTGTTCTCATACCGGGAAGTTGTTATATTACTCTTGTTCCCTTGCCGGAATTCCCTGTGATTATTGTTGGTTGTAAATGGGAGTGGGTGGTACGCCTACCACAAGATATAATGAAATGGGAGCAGGTGGTATGCCTACCACACGATATAATGAAATGGGAGCGGGTAGTACGCCTACCGCAAGATATAGTGAAATGGGAGCGGGTGATACACCTACCACAAGATAAATGAAATGGGAGCGGGTGGTACGCCTACCACAGGATAAATGAAATGGGAGCGGGTGACACACCTGCCACGAGATAAATGAAATGGGAGCGGGTGACACGCCTGCCACGAGATACAGGAAATGGGATCGGGTTGCACGCCTACAACAAAATGTGAAAAGAAAGTGAAATCTGCCTTTGTTTTCCTTATTCTTGTTAGTGGTTGAATTTTGATTCCTTTATAGTTCTCTTGATATTCTGTTTTACCTGTTTTCCCCGAAGCATGTTTTCCCTTCCCATCTTTATCTGTTTATTCTGCTTTACTTTCCGCTGTATATTATATAACTACATAGGTTTATTTGGTAGTCTGGTCCTAGCCTCGTCTCTACTTCGCCGAGGTTAGGCTAGATACTTACTAGCACATGGGGTTGGTTGTGCTGATACTACACTCTACACTATGTGCAGATTTCGGAGCAGCTTTTGGACCGTAGTGTGGAGGATACCTTTAGTCCACGCGGAGATCCAAGGTAGACTTGCAGGCGTCCGCAGGCCCTGGCGTCTCCCTCTATCCCTATTTTCCTATTTCATTTCCCTTATATTCCGAAACAGTGTACTGTTATTTCTTCAAACTTTGTATGTAGCAATCTTAGACAGTCTGTGACACTGTGACACCAGGTTTTGGGTGCTTTAGGTTTTAAGAGTTGTAATAGATGTAGATTTCAGATATTTAATTGTTATCTTTCGCTTAATTATTTAAAGTTTCGCTGTTTTCATGTTATCGTATTATTTTTGTTTTAAAGGAACAATCGGTTAATGAAGTAATAAGATCAAAGGTTTGGCTTGCCTATCTCACATTAGTAGGCGTCATCACGACTCCCGAAGGTGGGAAATCCGGGTCGTAACACTTTCTTAATGGAGATATCGAGGAGGAAGTTTATATGGACCAACCAGAGGTTTTCGAAACTAAAGGAAAAGATCAAATGGTGTGTAAACTGAAGAAGTCAATATATGGACTTAAACAAGCCTCACGATAATGGTATATAAAGTTTAATGATACCATAACATCTTTTGGATTTGTGAAAAATACCGTTGGTCGGTGTATATACCAAAAGATTAGTGGGAGCAAGTTTATATTTTTAGTCCTATATGTTGATGATATTCTACTTGCTGCTAATTTAGGCATATTGCGTGAGACTAAAGATTTTTTCTCTAAGAATTTTGAAACGAAAGATATGGGTGAGGCATCCTATGTGATAGGAACATAAATATTACGTGATATATCACAAGGATTATTGGGATTGTCTCAGAAAGGCTATATCGAAAGAATTCTAGTGAGATTCAATAAGAACAATTGTTTAGCGGGAATTGTTCCAATTCAAAAGGGGGACAAATTTAGTCTCATGCAACGCCCTAAGAATGATGTAGAGCGAAAAGAAATGGAATCAATTCCTTACTCTTCTATTGTTGGTAGTCTGATGTATGCTCAGACTTGCACAAGACCGTATATTAGTTTTGTAGTCGGAATGTTGGGAAGATATCAAAGTAATCCAGGAATTGATCATTAGAAAGCTGCACAGAAAGTTTTGAGGTACCTAAAAGGAACGAAGTATTACATGATCATGTATAGGAGATCCAAGCATTTGGAAGTTGTTGGATACTCGGATTCAAATTTTGCTGGATGTATTGACACTAGAAAATCCACGTTTGATTATTTGTTCCAATTAGCTAAAGGAGCAATATCGTGGAAGAGTGCCAAACAGTCTGTCATTGCTACATCCACGATGGAAGCAGAATTTGTGGCATGTTTTGAGGCCACAGTTCATGCATTATGGTTGCGAAACTTTATTTTAGGACTTGAGGTTGTCGACACCATTACCAAGCCGCTGAAAATTTACTGTGATAATTCTGCAGCAGTATTCTTCTCCAAGAACGATAAGTACTCCAAAGGTGCCAAACATATGGAATTAAAGTACTTTACCGTCAAGGAAGAAGTTCAGAAACAAAGAGTGTCACTTGAGCATATTAGAACTGATCTCATGATTGCAGATCCGTTAACGAAAGGTTTATAGCCAAAGATATTTAAAGAACATGTACACAGAATGGGTCTTGGCTGTATTTATGATTGATGTATTTATGATATTTTGACACTCTGAGCTCATTTATGTGTTTCTGATATACATTAGTGATTTCCTGTTTCTCATAATGATGTACACATTATTGTTTTGAGATATTACAGGATAAGACTAAATGAGATATTAGTGTGGACCATAATATTTTATAGCTTATGGACCTGGTACAATGAGTTGCTAATGTTGTAGCATATGAAAGGGAGTATATAGACAAATTATATATAACCGCCATAACTCACATTTAGTAGTTTATCGTATTATGGTATTTATGATGGACATTATAGAAGAGATTTGTTTATGCGCAATTAATGTTCCTATATTAAATATTAATATTATGTGATTATTGGGCCAAGTAGGAGAATGTAAGCTATTTTTCCTACGTGTATGTGGTCCAATAGGTTTAAGGCCCATAATTAATATTTAATTAATTATCAAATCTCATCCGTCTAATTGATTACTTGATGGACGTACCAGATTAAGTGAGAACCTCTATAAATTGGTCTTCTCCCCACCCATTAGGGTTACCGTATTTTATTTCTTTCTTCCATCACTAAAGGCGGCGGTAACAAAAACTAGGGCAAGAGGCGAGAAACTAATTTACCGATTAACGCTTCTGCTTCAAGATAATGGATTCCACTTCAGGTATGTTTTCTATGACGATTACATGTAAGATTATCATGTTCAAGATCCTGGTAGAATTATAGTTTATGCTTACAGAAAGCTCATATGTAAAAAATTTCGAACTCCAGCATATTATGCTGGAATATTTCCGGATTTTAAGGGTGTTTTTGTTCAGATTTTATCTTTGCATGAAAAAATAACTAAATTTCAATTAATTTTGAAACTGCGGCTATTTTTTCAATTACCAATAGTAAATCTGACTATTTTTTATTTTTTTCTCCACTTGTGTAATTACACTGAATATGTTATTGTCATCGAATATTCTAAATTAATTTTTTAATGCTTTGGTCCCCCCCCCCTAAATCCCATACCTTAGCTTTTTGGTGTAAGTGAAAAGCATCACGAAACTATATGTTTATTGGCATTTTGTTGAAAATTATCCTTCACCTTTCTCCTTGTGGTCATAGTCGCAACAAAAGAAGGAAACTTAGGACTTAGATATATTCATCACGTTTTTGTTATGAGATTGACTCATAAAATCACACCAACGGCTTCATTTTTCGAATCACAAAATCTTGCATTGAATTATTTCAGATTTGACAGCTGATTTTTCAAGTATATTAGAAATTACATGTAAAAATAAATACAATACTTAGAGAATTGAATATTCGCTGCAAAAGAAAGAAAGAAAAAAAAGTAGAATTGGCTACGAACTTCATCGATAATATATCGTTAAATCACGCGTAGCCAAAAAAAATTCTTAATAATCTGTCGTTAAATCGCTGCTAAATAGGATTAGCGACAATTTTTTTGTTTAGTTACAAATCGCTACTTTTTATTTTTCTAGTTGTGATTTAGGATTCATATAAAGATCAAAGAGATTGGTACAGTATTGTTGTTGTACAAACAACTTCTGTTCAGCCTTTCCTTCTTTGCTTTCTGCGATTATTGGGAAGATGTTTAACCTTTTCTTCTTGTAGTCGGAATCATATACTATTGTTTTGTTCACCTTGAAGAATAAAAAATGACAATTATGGACAGTATCATATTTTAGCTTTTTCTTTGTAATCAGCACCACAAAAATTAGGGAGTCGGATATCATAACGTCACACTTTCCATTCTAATAATAACATACTTGTGATGGAATAAGGAATCCGGAACCAAAATATGTAAAACGCGGTTCAGAAATTACAATTAAATTTAATTCCATTCCTAATTTGGAGGTTTTGAATTGAAGGAGTTTTGTGTGTGTTTGTGTGTTTTTGGATTCAGTATTTTAGGATTATGGATAGCAACGGAAAGGAAAAAAGAAATGGTCATTTTTTTTTGTTTTGGTGTTTAAAATTAGGAGAATTATTCGAGGTAAATCAAAGATTTTGTCAGTTTGGTCAATTGTGAAGCCTAAATAATAGGATTTCCTCTACCTTTATTTTCCTTTTGCCTTCTTAAATTTCGTAGCTTCTTTTTTAATTCAACTAAAAACAAGTAACTTCTTTTTTGAAAAATTAATACTTTTCTCTGTTCTAAAAGAAACTGACAAAGTTTTGAATACAAGGATGAATGAATTTAATTCCCAGTATAAATTCAGGTGCTATTTGTGCATATGCTCCTTTACAATTTATAATTTAAGAAAATGATATTTTTAGATTTCTACATACAAACTCTGAAGAAAAAACAGTACACTGTTTCGGAATATAAGGGAAATGAAATAGGAAAATAGGGATAGAGGGAGACGCCAGGGACTGCGGACGCCTGCAAGTCTACTTTGGATTTCCGCGTGGACTGAAGGTAGCCTCCACACTACGGTCCAAAAGCTGCTCCGAAATCTGCACATAGTGCAGAGTGTAGTATCAGCACAACCGACCCCATGTGCTGGTAAGTGTCTAGCCTAATCTCGACGAAGTAGAGACGAGGCTAGGACCAGACTATCAAATAAACCTATGTAGTAAAATGTAAAAAAACGAGTTAGGGTCATAAAACTAAAAATAAATTTATAAAGAGTAAAAAAAAACAGTTGACCCGTCTAAATATTGTTCCCCTGACTTGTTTGTCATTCAAGCAAAGGAAACAGTGCAAGTATACAAATGAAGATCTTTTCCTGTCAATTTCCCCTCGTGGTGCCTTATCACAAACGGGACCTGATTTGCATCTTTTCTTTATGTTTATTTGACTTTCCAATTTTTGTTTGGTTTTGGAAGGACAACCAGACAGTGTTAATGTTTTATCAACCGGAATCTTTAACAGCACATAGGTGGATACCTTGGCTGAATACAAAATTATATCATCTTTGTTCAACTTGAGCGAATGACTACTGCCATAGGATGCAAGATTTAATGCAGCACGTGGTTCAGCCTGACACAAGAAGCATACTTAGGCTATTTAATTAGTGACCGAAGCTTGCAAAGCCACCAGAAACAGCAATGCCACTTACTTGAGAGCCTGTTGTCCCTATCAGCAAACCTTTTGGGGCATAAGCATCAATATCCTCCACTTTCACCAGTAATTAGATGTGTATGCTTATAAGTGGGAAAGAAATTAGAATCAGATTTCAAGTGGAGATCAGGGCTAGAAGGTAAGACCTGGTTACTGACACTCCACATATGAGACAGTAATCACATACATATAATCTCCCCTGAGAGTGAGAATCAGTAGACAACTAAATAATCAAGGTAGCAGGAAGGCTAGAACTGTTACAGAATCAAAACCTAATGTCCACAAACACTTTGATGTGCTCCACAGATTAGACAGTAATCGCAAAAATATAATTTGCCTTGAAAGTTACCTTTGTCCTCCCTCTCTTGTCAGACAATAGTTGGGCAAAGCAATATGGCCAGTTTATTCAAACCTCACTTGGAGAAAAGTTGACTGCATTTTTTTTATAACTAAGTTGACTGCATTTGGTAAGTAGGAAAATATTTTACTTGTAGAAATATTTGTTTGGATCATCTTCTAGTATGTGGTTGGATATAAAAGTAGGTTGGTAATCATATAAGGTGGAGGATATGGTTTTAAAGATAGTGTATTGGTGATATTTCTGAGTATTAAAGGTAGACAAAAATGTTTAAATGTTAGTTGAAGCAAGTGATATTGAGTAAGAGTCGGGATATTTCAAATGAAAATGACATCTGTACATATTCGACAACATTTTTCCTCCTTTATAGTTTGTCCCGGAAAAAATGACACCTTTCTATATTTAGAAATTATTTAACTTCAAACTATCCATTGTATAATGAGATGATTTAAAGCCAGAAAATGTATATGGCTTGTTCTAGACCACACGTTTCAAAAAATAATTCTTTCTTAAACTTCGTGCCTAGTCAAACACCATCATATAAAATGGAAAGGAAGGAATAGTTGTTATTATTTTTACAGAAGATATCATAACCAAATATCAGAAAATGGTTTCATCAAGGAAAGCTTTTCTGAAAAAAATGCATTTTGTCGTACCAAACACACTATAAGCTGATAACAAGGAAACACGACAAGACGAATGAACCTCAATAAAGCGAAGTGCGATTTCTTAATTAGGAATTGCTAAGTAGTCCGATAGGCAAAAAGTGTGTGATTTGGTTGCGTTCGCTGTTTAGCATAACATTCTGATTTCGCAAAAATACCTCATACTCGTATTATTATATCAGGTCCTCAAAAAAGATACCGCGTGCACATAGTATGAATGATTAAACTATGACTGTAAATCTGCAATGCTAGGAAGAAATACATGTTCATAGAATAAGCTTTACTGGGTTCATGTACGTGTACTCGTAGTCACACAAGTAATTAGAAATAAAAGTGTCATTTCTTTAACAACTTAAGCTTTTAAATGGAAGCAATTATCACAATAGAATCAATCAAACACTTGAATACATTTGCATATCTGTAATCCTTGCAATATTTAATTTTCAATACTAGAATTCCACATTAGTTGAGGAAATGGGTTGTTGTCTCCTTATATGGTCTTGACCAATCATCATCTTATGAGCTAGCTTTTGAGGTCGAGTCGAGTTTAGCGAAGGTCCATTTCTTAACATGGTATCAGAACCTGACTCATCCCTATCTGCTATCCATATTTGTTGTCCACGCTCCAAATGTCCACGCTTTGGTGTAACAAGGGATGTTAAGAGTTCTATATTGGTTGAGGGAACAAGTTTTTGTCTCCTTACATGGTTTTGGGCAATCCTCGCCTCATGTGTTAGCTTTTGACGTTGAATTAGATCCATTTTCTTAACACTCATAACATTCTTGTACTATCTTCTCGTCATGGAGTATTTCGTATCCCATAAGTGAACGCTAACATCTATGGTGTAGAAGACACAAATGGACTAGTTAGCCTAGCAGTTGCTTTCCATAATTAGGCATGTCAATTGGCAATTTGGCATAACCAGCATATCAAACGCATGTTAGTGTCATAAGCAAGCAGACAAGAAATGTACTCCTACTCAAGGAGAGATGAATAAATAGAAAACTTAGTTAATTCCATCATCAAAGTTGATGGATCAAAGGTATGTCTCCAGTCAAAGGAGAGATGAAAAATAGAAACACTATCAACGTCCATTACCAGAGTTGATGGATCAATTGGTGCGTTCCCATCTTTCCATGCAGCGTCAAGATATGTTCTCAATGACATGCCGACAAATACCTATTAAAAGATGGCATTATTGTCTGAATCTAAAAGCACGAAAGAAAATATGGCAAACAACTTTAGAAGATGGTGAAAACACAATGAACAAGAAATTTAATAGCTAAGATGAGAAAGCATATACCAGCTTTCTACCAGTCAAATCAGCTGCAGCTTTAACACTTCCAAGACGATGAATATTCGATGCACCTTTACAATTATAAATTTATAATGTAAGAAAATAACATTTTTAAATCTGTTATGTATAAAAGACAAATCTCTTACGTGTAAAAGTAAATCTCACATATGTAAAAAAAAAAAAGAGTTAGGGTCATAAACCTAAAAATAAATTTGTAAGGAGCTACAAAACTAATTGACCCATAAATTCAGACACCCCTTCCTAAAATTTTCAAAAATAAAATTACAATGTGAAAAAGTATATAAAGCAATCAACTAGTTTTAAAAAAATACTATTATCATTGTTTGTTATTGTCAAATACTTTTCTTTGTTTAAGATTTTTTTAAATAAAGGAATAACAATTTTTATTGATACTACTTTACATAGTTTTAAAATATATAAGTTTCATAGAAAATAATAATAAATTGATATTTAAATTAATTCAAAAATGCATTGAAGATAGTACTCTGAACCTCGTCATTCTTTTGGATCTTAGGGAATATTATGAATCACAAAATTTTATAGTTAACAGTATTCTAAAAAACAAATTGTAAAACATAATCATAGTTAAAAAGAATTGTTGAATTCCCAAATAATTATTTTTCTATACTTTTCAAAATAAATGTAAAATTGTATATAAAATGTTCTAAAGGAACCAAAATACACTTAAATCTATAAAACAAATGTAACTTACTTTTATTTGTCCTATATACTGATTTACTTTTCAAATTCAGATTTAGTTTTGACATCTTGCGTAGTCATCATTCGTCAAAGTACCATTTTTCAGTTTAGATTTCAGAAAAGGTAAAACGCCTTTTTAAACGTCCCTTAAAATGCGGTTCATAACTGTGTTTTACATATTTTGGTCACTAAATTTTTTTCCCACCTATTTAAGTATTTTGAGTTCAAAAAGATAACATTTCGGTTCCGAACTCGAATAGTAAGTATTCCTATCACATGCTTTATTTAAAATTGCCGTTACCTATCACATTTTTTACTTATCGAGTTTGCTCTTATATGCTTTATTTGAAGTTGTTACCACTTTTATCATTGTGTGATTTCTTTTATTGTTAAGTTACTCTTAGTTGAAATTGTTGTTACACGATATCCTTGTGTTGCCAGGTTATTCTCATGCATTTAGATGTAGTACTAAATCGTGCCATCTCTTTCATTGTTAGCCTAATTTATACATTAGAATCTGAAGTTCGCCATTTCATGGAAACACTTTCACTATCAAATTTATCTTTACACAATTAATTAGAATTGAGGTTATCGAAAGTCATTAATCTACTTTTATTGAAGTTATGTTTAAAGGGGGTGCTGTTCCTTGCTGAGTTACTTTCCCATTCATTTTGTTGTTATTGAGATTCTATACATATTGTATTTGAGCTGTGGGCTATTTGCTGTGGCAATATTGATATTGTTGGATCTTTGGAAAGGTTGTGGCCTATGGACACTTGTGGTACGAGTTGATATGTCGTGTTATTGTGATGTTAGCATTTGTGAATTGTTGTGTGGTTTGGTAGTTGTTATGCGAAGTATAAGGGTGACATTTTACCGTTATTGTTATGCAGGGCATAAGGGTGGCATCTCACTGTTGTTGAATGTACTAAGTGATAAGGATGGCTATTGTGTTATTGTCCGGACGGAGCGATAAGAATGGCTATTATACGGAGTGTTACAGGTAGCTATCGGAGTGATACATATGGCTAATGATATTGTTAGGGCGGAGTAATACAGGTGGCTATCAGAGAGATAAGGGTGATAAATGTCAGGGATGATGTGTGATGGCTTGAGGACATTGTGTTGATGATTTTCGCGTGATAGTGTTCTTTTCCTTGTGTATGTCATACACCTTTCGTGATTTGTTTTGTTGCTTCGATGAGCTACTCGGTGCCTTTGATATTACTTATTGACTTGGGCTACAGTAGTACACTCGCTCAAGTATACACCATACATACAACCTATACTGGCCCAGGAGTATGAAACTTGACATTTATTGATCATGCCCATGTATTCTTGTATTATCTATTTTCACGTTGGTATTGAGACCGTGACCATGCCAGACGGATTGTGATTGTGAGCCTGTGACCACGCCAGGCGGATTGTGAATGTGAACCTGTGATCATGCCGGGAGAACTGAGATATTGGCACGTGAGTTGTCCGTGCGGTTGTGATTTGAAATTTGGGAACAAGGTGTCGTGAGTATATGATGATGGGGTTGAGACCTGTGACTTGTGACTATGACATTGGGTATCTCGGGAAATTTTCGTTACAAAACTTGTGTTAGAATGACTTGATTAATTGGTTGTCATTTGTGTTCCTTATTTGATTTCAATGGTATTGTCACAGTGTTCTTATTGCTTTACTGTTTATACCACATGTCAATTCTTGTTGCCGTTTACTGATTCATGCCTTCCTTTATTAGATTTATACTTATATACTGCACAAATTATTTTGTCTAGTGAGTGTCTCGACTTGCACCTCGTCACTACTCTACCGAAGTTAGTCTTGATACTTACTGAGTACTGACCATGGTGTACTCATACTATACTTCTGCATATTTTTGTGCAGAGCCAGGTATTGGAGATATTGGACTCGGACAGAGTTACCTTGTTGATCGCGAGGATTTAAGATAGAGATGCTTGGTCATCGTAGTCCCTTGGAGTCCTTTCCTTACATTGTATTGTCAGCTTGTCATTTGAATAATATTTTATTTCAATCTTTGAGATCATTCCATGTATTCAGCTAGAGTTCGTGACTCTGTATTACTAAATCTTTGGAGGTTGTTATGATTATTGCCGCGTAGGCTTATTCTGCTTTTCTTTTGCTATTCATATTAGACTCTATTTCAAATTATCATTGTTAAAATTGGCTTAATCATTGTTAGTAATCGGCTTACCTAGTCTTAGAGACTAGGTGCCATCACGAGCTTGCAGTGGATTTTTGGATCGTGACAAGTTGGTAAGAGAGCTCTAGATTCATAGGTTCTACGAGTCACGAGCAAGTTTAGTAGAATCTTGCGGATTGGTACAGAGACGTCTATACTTATCTTCGAGAGGCTACAGAACTATTTCCTATCGTATGTATTTGTTTATTTCAAAGTTTGAACCTTTGTATCTCTATCCACTCACAGATGGTGAGGACACGCGCTACCGGATCAGCTGAGCAGACACCTGCACCACCTGCTAAAGCCACGAGAGGTCGGGGCCAAGGTAGAGGCCGAGAAGGGGCACGTGCCGCACCTAAAGCACCTGCAAGAGGTGCAGTTGAGGAGCCGTCAGTAGCTCCGATTGGGGGACAGTCACCTGAGTCGTCTGTTGTTACACCCAAATTTCAGGAGACTTTAGTGCGGTTCCTGAGCATGTTTGGTACATTTGCTCAGGCGGGATTGATCTCCGTTGCACCAACTACTTCGCAGATTGGAGGAGGAGCTTAGACTTCTACCGCCCGTACTCTAGAGCAGCAGGCTCACATTGGTCAGGTTCTAGGTGTGGTGCCAATACATCCTATTATTCTGGTTCAGCCAAAGGTCCGGCCAGGGGCATCAGAGGAGGAGCAAGAGAGGCTTGAGAGGTTCAAGAGGTATAGTCCACCTACTTTCAGTGGCACAACTACCGATGATGCACATGGATTTCTAGAGAAGTTTCATCGTATTCTCCGCACCATGGGTATTGTGGAGGTGAGCAGAGTTGCTTTCACTATATTTCGGAAGTCGGGTGCAGCGTATCAATAGTGGCAGGTTTATTAGGAGGGTAGACCAGCTGATGGAGCACCACCCACTTGGGCTTGAGGGAGTTTTTTCGCCAGACCCTCCGGGATGTGTGACGCTCAGAGTTTGAGCAGCTTCTTCAAGGCACCATGACGGTGTCAGAGTATGCCGTTAGGTTTAGTGAGTTATCCCGTCATACACCTTTTTTGGTTCCTACAGTCAGAGAGCAGTTCACAGATTTATTGAGGGGCTCAGTTATGATCTTAGATTCAGCATGGATCGAGTGTTGGAGGCTAATACTCCATTTCAGCAGGTGGTGGAGATTTCCAGGATGTTAGAGCGTATTCGGGGTGAAGGAGAAGGAGGATAAGGAGATCAAGAGGTCTCGAGGTTCTGGAAGGTTTAGTGGATTCTACTCTTCAGCTATGACCCATTATGTCGGAGCCTCGGGCAGTCGGCTAGTCCAGTCCACACTTTATACTACTTGTTGTGCTCTAGTTAGACAGAGTACTCATTTAAGGCAGTCATATTTTAGTGCACCACCGGTACAGGGTTCCTACAACATTTATTCCATTTATCTAGCACAGACTCAGTACGAGCAACCACGCCTGCAGAGGGGTAGTTATGAGTGTGGTGATACTAGGCATATCATGAGAGATTATCCAGACTTGGGAGGGGCAAATTTCATCAGAGCACTCAGGATACGGGCTCCATTCCAGTTGCTGATATCTATGCACCGCCAGCTTGGGGTGCAGGTAAGGCGAGTAAAGGGCGCCCAAGAGGGGGAGGCCCGACCCGGCCCGTTGATATGCTTTCTATGGCTGGGCTGAGGCTTCTACACCTGATGATGTTGTTACATGTATGGTTTCGATTGTTGTAGAGGGGCATCATTCTTATTTTGATTTCGTTCTGCTTATTAGGGTGAGTCCTCTTATCTTGCTTCACATATGGGTAAGTTTCGTGATTTTGTACTCTACTTATGTTGGGAGATTCTATAGTGGTAGCCCATGTCTATTATTTTGTTTTGTTCACCATTGATACCTATAAGACTAGATTGAACTTTCTATTACTAATTACTATAGGTTTTGATGTGATTTCTGGTTGGTTTGGTTACGATTTGTGACTTAGGTGCTCTACCGATATGGGAAATCCGATACGTGTTGTGATTTTAGTTTACGGAATTGAGTTAGTGGAAGTTTTCGGTTGGTGTGATGTGTATTATACTTGTGATTCAGAGCTGAGGGTGAGAGCCTCCCATTCTCATGTGGTTTGATATGTTTGAACCGGGCTATGTGCCGCGGTTGAGTTATATTAGGATGAGATCCTTGTGATTAGTTCATATGTTTTGATCTTCCCTTGTGGAATTGATTAGTAGTATGGTAATGATAGGGAGTTGTGCCTGTCAGGCTTGTTTGATAGTTCTTTTGTGTGTTTCTCTTTTTATATTCAGTCATATTCGCATTGTGCTTATTGGATTTTAGCTTGCGAGGTGTGCGCCTAGGTGGAGTTAGATGTGACTTGTTGATTTAAGTGAATGTCATGGGATCTTCATGCTTCTTGCATCGTTGTCTGTATTGTGAAGGTTTGAAATAGGGTTCTAGCTGATATGAGGTTAATTGCAGGTGATGGACTTGATTATGGGCAGCTATGATGGTCAAAGAAGTTGTTATGGGCATATATGTGATGTGTTACATCATCTGATTGTACCTTGTGGGTGTATGCATGAGTTTTTACAGCTGGTTGAGGCTGATGCCGTGTGTTGATGTGGGAATTGGGTCTTTGGAAAATGATCGGATGGTGAAAATTTTTGGTTCTAAGTTTTATTAGTGTGGGTGGAAGGAATAATTTTCAGTTTAGATGGTGTTGTCGGGCCTATGTGGATTGGGGTGATGTGGGATCACCCGCAAGTATATGAATGGTAAGTTCATTCAATGATTTGATGACTTTGGAACGTTTCTTGGCACATTCGAGAACAAACTTTTGTTTAAGAGGGGGAAAATATAACGACTTGCCCAGTCGTTTTAAGAATTGGCATCTTGTTCGGTGGCTTAAGGTCTCGAGCATCTTCGTATCATGTATTATGACTTACGTGTGTGATCGACTTAGGTTTTCGGTTGATTCGGGATTGATTTGGAGGAATAATTCTTATCTTAGAAGCTTAAGTGAAAAGAGTTTACCAAAGTTTGACTTTTGTGAAGACAACTTTGGAATAGTGTTTTGATGATTCCAATAGCTTCGTATGGTGATTTTGGACTTAAGCCTGTGTTTGTAGGTTGATTTGATGCATTTTGGTGAAAATTAAAAAGTCGAAGGTTTGGAAGGTTGAGAGGTCTGACTGGGAGTTGACTTCGTGGATATCGGGCTCAAATTTTGATTTTGAGAGTTATAATAGCTCTGTTATGTCATTTGGGGCTTGCATGCAAAATTTGACGTCATTATTCAGCGCGAGTTGTAGAAGTTAAAGTTCATAAGTTCATTAAGTTTGATTTGAGGTGTGATTCGTAGTTTTGATGTTGTTTGATGTAATTTGAGACCTCTAGCAGGTCCGCGTTATGTTATGGAACTTGTTGGTAAGTTCGAACGGGGTCTCCGGTGTGTTTCAGACGAGTTTCGTATGGTTTCCATGTTTTTGGGCAAGTTGGTTCTGGTGCGTCGCATCTGGGCATTTTGGAGGCAGGTACGGGGCTGATCACGTCCAAATCCACGCCTCTAAATAGGTATGACACGGTCGTTCGCAATAATAAAACCCAACAAAGAGTCGGGATCGAATCCTCAGGGAGCTAAGATGGGAGTTAGTAGTATATATTCGGAATGAGTAAGTGAAGTAGCTAGATTGCACTTCCACAAATAGGATTTTGTTTCTACTTCTAAAATTAAACTAATGAATGCAAAAAATATATATAAAACTAGAGATAATTATTTTTAGGGAGTTTTTCCAAATGTATAAAAGGCCTAGTGCAGTGACCATGACCTAGGTATTTGCTTAATGAGATAAAGACTTTTATGCAAATTAAGGGAGTTTTTAAAGACATAAAACTAGAGATAATTATTTTTAGGGAGTTTTTCCAAATGTATAAACGACCTAGGGCTGTGACCATGACCTAGGTGTTTGCCTAATGGGATAAAGACTTTTATGTTTGTTTTGTTGATTGGGGTGTATTATAGCTCACAACACTGTACGTTACCCACTCAATACCTCTCGGTTAGAGAGTGGTTTTGCCCAATTTGGCTTTCTCAAGACCAAATGGGTATCAACCAAACAGTTGATAAGAGCTCAAGTCGGGTTTTTACTATCTCTAGATTAAACCCTTTAACTAGGTTAATCAATCTCTCAATTGACCTAATTCATTGTTAGCTAAGTTAACCTAGACTATGTCCCTCTTTCTCAAGAAGAGACTAAGTCAAATAGGCATGAATTAATGTTTGCAACCATCAATTCAACAATTGAAGCATGCACTAAGCTAAAAAATAAACATCCAATCATAAACAAGCATAAAATTAATCATCCATAAGGTTTTCACACTAGGGTTGGGTCACAAACCTAGTAAAAATCTAGCTACTCATAGTGGGTGCAGAAGAAAACAAAGACGAAAAGATACTAAAAATCATATTGAAAGATTAAAATAGAGACATCTAATGTTAAATCACCAAAAGAAGCTAAAGTTTCCTAAAAACAGCACAGAGAAATGGCTACAGTACTTCAGAGATTGAAAACTTGACCTAATATCGTGAAACTCTTCTATTTATATAAGGCTGAAAATTTCGAACAAAAATGCCCCTCTGGAGGTTCTACGACCGCACAATTCCATGTGCGGTCCGCAGGTTTATTCATCTTGTCAGGAACTAGAGGCAATATTTCTGCGGTCCGCAGATTTAGCACTGCAGCCTCAAAGCACTCTTTTTGCGGTCCGCAATAGTATGATTGCGGCTGCAAGATAATCTTTTGCAGTCACACAAATCTTGTTCGGACCGCAATTCGAGGAAGCTCTGGACTTGGCTTTTTGTCATCTCTCTGATCTTGGATCCTAGCCTAGCTTTTGCGGCCGCACAATTCATGTGCAGTCCGCAAGTTGCTCAAAAGTCTGCTGAGTTTTCCTTCTTTGATTGCGGCTGCAGATGAAATTCTGCGGACCGCACATTGTAAGCTTCTATGCTTTTATTGCCTTATGTTTAGACTGCTCCTTTTTTTGTCGGATTTCATCTCGGGAGTCCAACATTCCTGCAATTTTGCACATTTCATTAGTTTTGGGAATATAATTCAATGCTTTTAGACTAAAACAAAAGCTAAAAACGCTAATAAGTGGTCAAAATCCCCATTTATCAACTCCCCCAAACTTAAGTCTTTACTTGTCCTCAAGCAAACAAAATAGTTCCAACCTCCACAAGTTAAGAGTTATTTCAGCTAGTTAAAGGTGAGCCATTCACACATTAGTTGGGACCAACAATTACTCACACTACTTATATACTATCAATAAGGTGACAACTTAAACATTTATGCACATACAGTCCTATTGTGGCATTTGAGTTTCAAGAGTTGACTTTACTTATTAAGAACGCTCGCTCTATCTTGTACGTCATGGTGGACTCCAAACTCTTCCTCATCTACTTTCCAATTGCCAAACTCACTTAAGAATGTAGCACTCAATTCAAAGATTTATGAAAGGTTCACTCATCTCTCTCAAGAGAATGTCACAAGTACGGCTTCAAGTATCATAGGATTGCCCCTCATGTAGATTACCACTAATGTAAGCTTACTCGGCTGAAAATCAAGTAGGACTTCGTTCGGCATGTAATGAAAGCTTTTGGATTAAGGATTGATACAATATGGGTACGTGGTTACACCTTCCTTAAGCACTCCATCTTTCATTTCTCGGCTCACACTTTGCCGATTCTTTGAAGTATTTTCTTTTCCTTGGGGAACTAGAGAGACTTAACATTACTCTTTCATGATCATTACATATATATTTCTCCATGTTTGGGATCATTACCTTTCTTTGAATCCCTTTCAACTCTTCTTCTTATTCATTTTGTTGCATTTTTCTTTGTGTTCTTTTCTTTTCTTTGCCTTTCCTTCTCATCATTTTTTTCTCTTTTTGTGCATTGATAACTTCTTTCAATTTCCTCGTCTCTCCCGTAAACTTACGTTTTTAGCCATTTGTTTCACATAAGTGTTAAGGAAAGCTCGGGTACCAAGAGAAGGTCACGATAGAATGGGTAAAGGCTTGTAACATGATTTTCAAATAATAAAGGCTAAAGGCTCGAAGGGGTTGACTAGGGATGACATCATTGGTAGGCAATAGAAAACTCAAACGGACGAAGAAAATCCTACAATCACTTCTCAAGCCAAGCAAAATGATGTCGCCTTAAAACACATTCGGGGCAAGTTCTTGACCTTTCGCACGAGGTACTTGGACTAGCAACAAAGCATCTCACCCCTCATGCAACTAGATTGTTAAAGAGGATAGAGTCAAGGGCCCACAACAATCACTTTCAAGATTGAAGATCACTATGGTCCAACTAGACCACTCGATGGTATCAAAGTCAACACAAGAGTCACAAAGTCACTAGCTAGAGTTATTTCCTTTTAAAAACCTTGTCTCTAACCATAAGCACGTAGTTAAGTGTGTTGGTGCAAAATGAAGCATGTTTGACTCTTCGAGTTTAACTTAATTAGGTCTTTTTATTCATTACTACTACTATTATCACCTAAACATAAAACAGACTAATTTTCTTAAGAAAGTTGTCATGCCATCCATCGTGGGGACGAGTCACCCGGTTCATACAACAACTACCTTTGGAAAGAACTGTGGTATTAAGAAAACCAAAGTATTATCTACTGAAATATAAAAAGAAGCTACTAAATCAAATATAACTAATGAGGAAATAAACATAAAGAAGCTACAAAGCAAAACTATTGAAAGCAGAACGAATATACATAATGAGAGAGAAAGAAAAAATATATACATAATGAGAGAGAAGGAAAAGATATATATACATAATGAGAGAATAGAGAGAATATATACATAATGAGAAAGAGAAAGAAAATAGTATCAAGTTACGTACAGGCCAAATGTCTCCTAATCATCAAATAAACTCCACCCCTCTCCCCCCAAAATAAAAATAAGCATTGTCCCCAATGCATAATAAAATAAGAATAAAGGAACGGAAAGAGTGAATAAGACTCCCTATGGCTACTTGGACATTTCTGTGTCCCTAACAGTGTCACCGCCCTCAGGCTCGTCCAAGTGGATCTTATCATCTACAATACTGGGAGTGGACGGGTTGGTGAACATCTGGCGCACTGCCTCGGCAGCTTCGGCAACCAGGTCGGCTCCTCAGACTGGCCAGCTGGTGCCAATGGAACTGATGGTGCTGATGGTGCTGTAAGACCTGGATCAATCAGCATCTCAATAGGAGATCTCCGGCTGCTGCAATCTTGGTCACCTGTCTTCGAAGCTTGTCAACTGACTTCTTGGAAGCCTGGGACTTTCTCATTTTCTTTACTTCTTTTCCCAGCTCCTCAATCACTGACCCATGATGTACCAAAGTGTTCATAATAGTAGTCTGATTCTCCAGGAGATTCTTCAATGTATCTTCCACTGTCGGAGAAACTTGAGGTGCATGAATGGATGACTATGCTGCAACAGTACTGGAAAGGTCAGACAGCTTTGCAGTAGCTGTCTGCATCCAAATTGTTGAGGCTCGCCAGTGTTTGGGAAACTCGCAGCGTAGAAAGTGAAGTAGTAGGCATGGCCACCAGCTTCAAAGCTGAGGTGAAACCTGTGGAAGGAAATGCAGTGTGAATTTAAGATGGTGGTGGAGGCATCGCTGCAGCACTGAACGAAGGCTCGACCGAAGTGGATGGACCATCAACTGCCTCCGCAACTACCATAGTTGGCTCTTCAGACTGGCCCGTAGTGGTAGGAGGCTGGACCTTCTTCTTTAGGTTCTTAGCATCTATCAGAGAGTACCATGAGAAAGGCTTCTTCGGCCTCACCTTCGTATCAAATACCACGGCTCTACCCCCGTATCCGTGAGATACGCTGTAATAGTGTTGAGATACGGGCAAGATGAGTCAGCTTGCCTAGCGATCATAGAGATGTTGGCTGACATCACGGCACTCACAATGATCGGGTACTCGGCCATTACAGAAGCAACTAGAACTGCCCGAGGAATCGGAAGATAGGTCTCATTCTAGCACGGGTCTAGTTTGCTGCAAATAAAGGTTTGCCACCCCTTCGCCTCAAAGTTCAGAGTGTTCCTCTGAATAGGAACCCCTGATGTGATCCATGGTGGTGGTGTCCTAAGCGCTTCTAGAATCTCTGCTAACCAAGAAAGAGTTGCCTCCCCAAGTGCATACTTCTCTAAGTACTCTGTGGGCTCGACATCATCAAATCCCAAGTATGTGTTCAATGTGTGCTGGTCAAATTGCACTTTGAGGTTTCTCACTTTTGTCACCTTTGTCCCCTTTTTGATATGTGCCACATTGGCGTAGAATTCCCGAACAATGTACTCCTTAGCAACTACCACACTCTGGGTAAACCACATTTTGCATTCCTTGAACTATCTCAGCACTGTTGGGTTATACTTCTCTAGATCCTTCAACTGAAACTGTTGATCAAGAGTGAGCGACCTCACTGGCCACCATTTGCGGATGCTGGAGAAGGCTTCTAAGCTAACAAACCGGACCTCCCATACCTCTTTCTTCTTCGACCTTTCAAGGTCGACAACTATAGCATCTCCCCATCTGCCATCATCGGGGATGTCATCAACTGTAGTATCTGGTGCCTCAGGGACAGGTGTAGTGGATGGCTCCGAAGCCTGAATAGCACTTTTCGAACCCTCGGAAGTGCTCTAAGATGTGGACGACTCATCCCTGAGTTGATATCTCCCTGACATATTTGACTGAACAGCTGACTGCTCTTGAACCGAGTTGCCATCTGATGCTTCCCTAAACAGGACATAAGAACTAGATTCGAAAGGCACTGCACCTCTCCCTCTACCGGCAGTAGCTTTCTTTGTGACTATCTTTTGTAGGGCGAGGGGTAAAGCACTCTTGCCTCGACCCCTGGAAGGTTCACCCCTCCCCTTTGAAGTATCACCTCTGCATCGAGATCGAACAATTTTCTGTACCAAGCAAAAGCGGGTGTTAGTTGCAATTCAAGTTCAGATGCACAAGGAATGTAAAGGCACACCAGAAGATACAATGAGGAACACAGTTGAAACATTCTCGCAGGATAGGGATCTGCCATCCACACATCTTCATTGTGGCTGCAGATTGGACCATTGGGACCGCAGAATACTCTTTTGTGGCCACAAATGAGAATTGCAGACCGCACATTGTAAGCTTTTGTGCCTTTTATGCCTTGTGTTTAGACTAGTCTTTTTTGAGTCGGATTTCATCTCGGGAGTCCAACTTCCAACATTCCTGCAATTTTGCACATTTCCTTAGTTTCGGGAACATAATGCAATGCTTTTAGACTAAAACAAAGCTAAAAGGCGCCAAAAATTTATCACGTCCAAATGCACGCCTCTAAAGAGGTATGACACGGTCATTTGCAATAATAAAACTCAACAAAGAGTCGGGATCGAATACTCAGGGAGCTAAGAAGGGAGTTAGTAGTATATATATTCGGGATGAGGAAATGAAGTGTCTAGATTGCACTTCCACGAATAGGTTTTTGTTTTTACTTCTAAAATTAAGCTAATGAATGCAAATTTAAAGATATAAAACTAGAGATAATTGTTTTTAGGGAGTTTTTACAAATGTATAAAAGGTAACCATGACCTAAGTGTTTGCCAAATGGGATAAAAAAATTTATGCTCGTTTTGTTGATTGAGGTGTATTATAGCTCACAACACTATGTTACCCACTCAATACCTTTCGGTCGGAGAGTAGTTTTTCCCAATTTAACTTTCTCAAGACCAAATGGGTATCAACCAAACAAGTTGATAAGAGCTCAAGTCGGGTTATTACTATCTCTAGGTTGAACCATTTAACTGGGTTATTTAATCTCTCAATTGACCCAATTCCTTGTTAGCTAAGTTAACCTAGACTAGGGTTGGTTCACAACCCTATAAGGTTAACACTAGGGTTTACACCTATAAGGTTTACACACTAGGGTTGGTTCACAACCCTAGTAAAAATATAGCTACTCATAGTAGGTGTAGAAGAAAACAAAGAAGAAAAGATACCAAAACTCATACTGGAAGATTAAAATAGAGAAATCTAATGTTAAATCACCAAAAATAGCTAAAGTTTCCTAAAACAACAAAGAGAAACAGCTACAGTACTTCAGAGATTCAAAACTTGACCTAATTTCGCGAAACTCCTCTATTTATGCAAGGTTGAAAATTTCGGACAAAAATACCCCTCGGCAGGTTCTGCGACCACACAATTCCATGTGCAGTTCGTAGGTTTCTTTGTCTTGTCAGGAACTGGAGGTTCGCGGCCACACAATTCTGAACTGCGGCTGCGAGGCAATATTTCTGCAGTCCGCAGATTTAGCACTACGACCGCAAAGCATTCTTTTGCGGTCCGCAATAGTATGATTGCGACCACAAGATAATCTTTTACGACAACACAAATCTTGTGCGGACCACAATTCGAGGAAGCTCTGGACTTGGCTTTTTGCCATCTCTCTGATCTTAGATCCTAGCCTAGCTTTTGCGGCCACACATTTCCGTAATTTGCTCAAAAGTCTGCTGAGTTTTCCTTCTTTGATTGCGGCTGCAGTTGAAATTCTGCGAACCGCACATTGCAAGCTTCTGTGCTTTTATTGACTTATGTTTAGACTACTCCTTTTTAGTCGGATTTCATCTTGGGAGTCCAACTTCCAACATTCCTGCAATTTTGCATATTAGTTTTGGGAACATAATTCAATATTTTTAGACTAAAACAAAAGCTAAAAGGTGCTAATAATTTAGTCAAAATTCCCACTTATCAGGGGCCGCTTCTACGCATTTTGTGTCGCTTTTGCGACATTGAGGCCTGGGCGGGAGCTTCGTTTCTGCGGATTTCGGCGCACAGGTGCGATGGTTGCTTCTGCAGATTAGTTATTGCAGATGCGCAGGATTTCGCTTCTGCGGTTTGTTTGGGCACTTTTGAGGTGTTGCATGTGCGACCCCTTTTGTGCAGGCATGAGGTCTAGTCTGGTAAGTGGACATAGCAGGTGTGGATGATGGCTCGCAAAAGCGAGAGTGCAGGTGCGCATTTTTGGTCCTCAAATGCGAAACCCCTGAGGGTTTGACCATTTTTATCCGATGATTCCATATTTGTTTTTATCATTAAATTAGTGATTTGAGTTGGAGAAAATGAAAATTTTTGTGAAAACTTTCAAAAATATAAAATGATGATTTGAAGGACGATTTGATTCTGGAATTGGATAATTTTGGTATGGTTGGACTCGTATCGGATTGGATGTTCGAATTTTGTGAGTTTATCGAGTTCCGAGGTGCGAGCTCGGGGTTGACTTTTTAGTTTTCATTAAAGATTGAAGCTTTATTATCCGTAATTGTTTCCTGTGATTTTTATTTATAATATTAAGTTATTTTGGCTAGATTTGAGCCGTACGAAGATTTTTTCACATGAGAAGGTCATTTTAGAGTATTGGTTTAGCTTCTTTGAGGTAAGTATCTTATCTAACTTTGTGGGGGGGAGGGGGGATACCCTTTAGGATTTGAATCGTTTGTGCTATTTGTGTCATGTGAAAGCAGTTTACGCGAGGTGACAAGTATGTACTCGGACTTATATATGGAAATTGACCGATTTAGACTCTTAGGCTTCTTTCATGAACTTATTTGGAATTGTTAGCACATGTCATGTCTTTTATTCGTCATGTCTAATATCACATGCTTTATTTGAAGTTGTCGTTATATGTTACATTCTTTACTTGTCGAGCAAAAGTCTTGTGTTCGAGTCATGGATATGAAGTCTCCTTTGTGAGGGCATTGTACCCTTAAAGTGGAACTTTTCAGTGTAAATCCGGATTTAGTCAGACAACACTGCTTCCGTATATCGAATCAAACGGTGCGTCAGTGCACTTACCTTTTTTAGTTAAGACACAAAAATTTATTCGCATAAGGTACAAAAAAAACCCTTTATTAATATAGCTTACCTATCACGTGAGTAATTTATACAATGCCACTAAAAGATAGGTGAAATGGTTGATTTGTGTTCGGGATTCTAATCGTTTTAAGTTATTGGGTTCTATATTAATAATCATACATATTCAATGGATTTTCTTAGAGAAATACAGAATTCGAACCAAAACTACTGGGTTCGACTGAACTCGCTCACGACACTCTAGCTCCGCCCCAGACTCCCGTGACCTTGTACTCCTTTCTAACTAAAAAGTACAACACATACATCATCTTTGTGTCGTAGTATTTTAACATTATCACGTTTTTCATAATAATCACAACATTGAAACAGAAAATGTCCTTTTTATATTTGTCCACAGCAAAGGGCTTCTTCTGTATTTCGAATTACACACGAAACTTCTGTAACTATTTGACAACATACCTTTGCACTTGAAGATATGAAAGTAACTAAGAAACAGAAAATGAATCAGAGATAATTGATGAAATAGCATAAATTAATTAAAGAAAAATTAACCTATATAATCGCATATCCAATCGTATAACTAAAAATAGATGGAGTATAAATTTTTATAATTATTTTTGCGTGAAAAAAGTAAAAAAACAGCATTAGTTCCTTTGAGTTTGTGTGAATTTTTAAAAAAATAATTAAATTCTTGAGGATTTGAAGGGGGAAGAGGAGAGAGCAAAGGAAATATGGGGATTTGGGGAAAGAGGCGGTGAAAGAGTAGCATAAAATATTATTTTCCTAAAAAATATTTTTTACTCTCTAACCAAATACTAAAAAATATTTTCCGATTTTTTTTTTACTCACCAACCACACATGGGAAAATAAGTGAAAAACTCACTCATTTTTCATAAAAGTATTTTCGTTCGTACCAACACACCCTAAATCTAAAAGCAAATCAAATGCATGTATAAGTACTAAAGAGATTAAAGAAAACTGAGACTACTTAACTATATATCAGGTTAATAAACAACAAAATAACTTGAATCGGCATGCAAAGACAAAAGCCATGATTCTAACTTTATGGGTTCTGAATTTGAATTTTAAATTTAACATGTTTACATATTTAATAAATTTTTTAACATAAATGCTCTAGTAAAAGTTACTAGGTTCGATCGAACCGTGACTGAGCTTCTACCCAATAGTACCAGGGGCGTATTTAGGGGGATTCCATGGGGCACGTGAACCCATGCTACCCTCCCTAAATCATGTATAGTAATATTATAATTTTTTTTTCAAAAATACTTAAATATATGTGTATGCACTCATGCTCAAAGTATTATATGATGTGATAGTTACTGGATCTATCTCTCTAAGTGAGGTTGTAAGGTCAAATCTTATATCAATCTTGCTGTTTTTTCTTTTTTTCCCTAGAACTAGACGCCCACGGAAGATGAATATGTCTGGTGTAACTTTTTGCGTATTAATTAAGTATTTTTTCTTTTATTTCTTTTTTTGTTGAATTATTCTTTCAAAATTTCCGCACATTAAAATTCTTATTCTTCTTTTGTCACCGTAAAATCTTATATGATTAAACAAAATATGTATATTAAAACTAGTAAAATTGTATAATGTAGCATATAATCAATGGGTTCTATTGATCCCGACATTTTTAACGTGGATAATAGATATAGGTGCAAGAAAATATATTTTATTTAAATTTTAATTTTAAACTTATAATTCGAATGTGTAAAGGATGCACAATAGTAAGAACTAAAGGTTGAACATGTAGAATTTATATCATGGATCCACCCCTTCTTAATAGTACACACATCCTGTCAAAATCCTGGATCCGCCTCTGCATAGTACATCACGATTAATTCAAAATCTAACCCCCCCCCCCCCAAACCCCAAACACCACCGGCCTTCTTATACCTATATAATATCCCCATTGTATGTAGTATTTTACAACATTTCTCTTCTATGATTTCTTCTATTTTCCTCTATCAAATATAGTACGATATGGAAGTTCTTTGTCTAGCCCCAGCTGGAAACTCACATTTTGCCTGTAACCCCAAATTATTAGCAATTAGAACCAAAGCAATTTCTAGCAATGACACATAATTTCCAGTACTGGCAACAACAAGAAAATGAAGGGCGCGATACGTACTACGATTCCAAAACCATCAGCATTGCCATTGAAGGTCTCAGAATTATCTCCATCAGCTGATTCAGTACCCGTTCCAGCGTCTTTACAGGATGTCGAGGCGGGGAAGTTGATTGAGAATAATCCATCAGGGGTGATACAGAAGAATTGTTTCAGTATCTTGTTGAAATATTGGCTTCTAGAGTGTATGATGTAGCAATTGATTCCCCCTTGCAAAATGCAACTAAGCTTTCCAAGAAGCTTGGAGTTAACTTTTGGATCAAAAGAGAGGATATGCAGTCCGTATGTTTCTCCTCTCTTCTTTTTTTGATGTAGCATTTGCTTTAACTTAGAATTTGTGGTTTTAAACATACCATTAGAAAGGTATGGAGGTTGAGGATTAGGGTAGTAAAGTAGGTAGTCTAGAGTGTTCATAACAGTAATATTGACAAGCAGTCTCGCTTTCCGTTGGTAGTAGGTTTTTATGACTAACCGTTATTTTCTTTCATTGTTGATCAACTTACTTTTGTTGTTTTTATTCTGCTTTTATATGGCTTTTTGGTACTGTCCCTTCTTGTCTATATTTTCATTAATGTGGTGCTTATGCTTTTCTAAGCCGAGAGTTTATTGGAAACAACTTTCATATCCTCACAAGGTAGGGGTAAGGTGTGCGTACACACTACCCTCCCCAGACTCTACGGTGTGGGATAATATTTAGTATGTTATTGTCGTTGTTGTTGTAAACGTTTTTTTTGTTGCTATCAAAGCATGTTATTACGGGTAAAATAGAAACATTTAAAGTGAAAGAGTTTCCAAACGTAGGAAAGCTTTTTTTTCTTTCGGAATACACCGAAAAAAGAAAGACTATCATTTAAGATAGAACAACAACAGCGACGGAGCTAGCCTTCGACTTACTGGTTCGGCAGAACCCAATAATTTTGGCCCAAACACTGTACTTGTACTAAAAAGCTCACTTAATATGTATAAAAAGCCTAGTAATTAAGTTGCATTTTTTTCTTTCTAAAATCTAGAGCTCATAAACTCAAAATTATGTCTCCGCCTCTGAACAATGGGGATATTATTCTACTTTTAACTATCTTAGATAAGTTAATAATTGTTCTCTTTTTCAAACGTTTCTGCCTTGTATTATTGTGTAACTATTTATACTGTGTGGACGCTTCAAAATGTTGTTGCGCCCGCGTCGGATCCTCAAAAAATATATATTTTGAGGATTCGACACGCACCCGATGACCTTTTCGGAGAATTCGAGCAATATAGGTAACTAATATTGCTAGCTCATCAACTGGTGGTATTTTTTAGGTGCTCTCATTCAAGCTTAGAGGAGCTTATAACATGATGACCAAACTCTCAAAGGAGCAATTAGAAAGAGGGGTTATAACTGCTTCAGCTGGAAATCATGCACAAGGTGTTGCATTAGGTGCTCAGAGACTTAAATGTACTGCTACGATTGTCATGCCTGTTACCACACCAGAGATCAAGGTAATTAGTTCTCTCCTGTTAATTTATCCTTCATGTTCGATTCATGTGAATCTAGTTGATCGGGCACTGAGTTTTACTAAAAAATGAAGACTTTCGGAACTTGGGAGCTTTAACATGCTGTAACATTTGTGTAGTTATAAGACTTTTGAAACTTATAGTCTTAGTGGGTGTTTGGACATAAGAATTGTAAAGTTCCAAGAAAAGTGAAAAAAAATTCAAGTGAAAATGGTATTTGAAAATTAGAGTTGTGTTTGGACATGAATATAATTTTAGGTTGTTTTTGAAGTTTTGTGAGTGATCTGACACAAATTTTGAAAAAACAACTTTTTGGAGTTTTTCAAATTTTCGAAAAATTCCAAAATGCATCTTCAAGTGAAAATTGGAAATTATATGACCAAACGCTGATTTCGGGAAAAAAATTCGAAAAAATGTGAAAATTTTCTTATGTCCAAACGGGCTCTTAAATGCGTCATAACGTTTGTGTGGTTATAAAAGTCTCTCATCTGAATAGGGTCACACAACTAAAACAGAGAGAACAAAATAATTCACTAAAAAAAAATTGGAACTAGCTACAAACTTCGTCGCAAGTCTCGCTAAATCGCTCGTAGCTAATAGAATTTCTAGATAATTTGTTTAGCTTGTAGCATGAAATTTTTCTATTTAGCAACAGAAGTAGTCTGTCGCTAATTCCTATTTTTTTAGTAGAAAGTATTGTGAAATTATTTGTTTTTCTAAAGGACCATTTTCTTTACAAATGAACAGATTGAAGCAGTTAAGAACTTGGATGGTAATGTAGTTCTACAGGGTGACACATTTGATGAAGCTCAAGCACATGCTTTAAAGTTGGCTGAAGATGAAGGTCTCACATTCATCCCGCCTTTCGATCACATCTTAAAGATATACATGCAGTATTTCTGCCTGTAGGAGGAGGAGGTTTAATAGCTGGTGTTGCTGCATATTTCAAAAGGGTTGCTCCTCATACAAAGATTATAGGAGTTGAGCCATTTGGTGCAAGTTCAATGACACAGTCTTTGTACCACGGAATGAGAGTAAAGTTAGAACAAGTTGATAATTTTGCAGATGGCGTAGCTGTTGCACTAGTTAGTTGGTGAAGAAACTTTCCGTCTTTGCAAAGATTTAATAGACGGAATGGTCTTAGTCAGTAACGATGCTATTAGTGCAGCAGTAAAGGTTAGCACGCACCATCTCCTAATGGTTTCAGATATGATCCGTCCAACCAGCCAAAATTGGTTAGAATAGGACGGGTTGAACTATCAACCCAATCAATCACAGCCCAAATAACATTTATGTGGGTATATGACTCGCCCATTTATTAACTCAACCAATTTTGGTCCATTCAAATTCAGGCTAACCCGTCCACGTTTGACATTCATACTTTAGATGTGGATTAAAGTAACTTTCTTAAATTTCCCTCTGGTTTTGACATGTACTAGTTTGTGTTTGTGTGTGTTTTGTTCTTTTTTTCAATAGGATGTGTACGACAAAGGAAGGAACATATTAGAGACATCAGGTGCACTCGCCATAGCTGGAGCTGAAGCATACTGCAAATACTATGACATAAAGGGCGAAAACGTTGTAGCAATTGCTAGTGGAGCCAATATGGACATCAGCAAACTAAAATTAGTCGTCGATTTAGCAGATATTGGTGGACAGAGGGAAGCTCTGCTGGCTACTTTTATGCCAGAAGAACCAGGAAGCTTCAAAAAATTCTGCGAACTTGTGCGTTACTTAGAGCACTTAACAAGCATTTTAGCCAGAGTTTAAGTTATATACATCGTCGTCAGTGTAAGAAACTTTTATACCGTCTTGATGGAGTAAAAATTTGTTACACTGACGTGTACATAACTTAAAACTTTTTTAGTTACTATATGATACTTTCTGTCTAAGAAACTGAAATATTGACTTGAATTACTGGTGGGACCTATGATTATTACCGAATTCAAGTACAGATATAACTCTGGAAGAAAACAAGCTCTAGTTCTGTACAGGTAATTAAAGTTCTATTCATTTTTAGAGGGGATGTTGGCTTCTCATTTTAGATTTGCTTTATTAGTTGTTAGGAAAAAAGAAATTACTTATTACATTCAATTTTTAGATTTTCTGTCAATTCATATTTCCTGAGAAGCCTGGAGCTTTAAGGAAGTTCTTAGATGCTTTCAGCCCTCGATGGAATATAAGTTTGTTCCATTATCGTGAACAGGTAATTTCTAGTCACAACCTTCATTTTTAGTTTGATGTAACTTATATACACTGATAATATAAATAATATTTTTACACTATCAGTGCTATTTAACTACTTGTAGCATGTTGCATGTCTTATTTTTCATACAACTAATTCTACTTATTTACGTTATACACACTGATAACGTAAAGATTGTTTACACTGTCAGTATAGCTTAATTTGTGATAGTATGCTAGCCACCATTTTTAACATATTACTAATATGCAAACGAACCTGAACTGCTATACCAAATCCCCGAATTCCCCATTGGCCAGACAAGGTGAACTTCTTCTAGGCCGAATCACGAAAATAATCATACGAGAAATCGTCTTATAAGAGTTCCCTAGCTAGATGAGTTTCCGCCTGGAATGAATTCTGAAAATAATAATATGGTAGAATGGCTAGAGAACAGATAACCAGGAATGAAAGAAACAGAGAACCCATCGGAGCCGTCTCTTACATTAGCTTAAATGCTTATCATCGAGGATTTACTTGTAATTACTTTATAAATAACCTGATTGTGTAAATACTTTTACCATCGTAGGTACATAGAACTTAGAACTCGGCTTATAAATGACTCGATAGTGTAAATATTCTTCTGCGCCATCAGTGTATACAAGCTAAACTCTTTCTAGTTTCATTATATGCCACTTTTGGAGTAAATAATTTGTTTTTTCTATATCCATGATAGGGAGAACTTGTTGCAAGTGTGTTAGTTGGATTCCAAGTTCCAAAAGGTGAGATGGATGAGTTTCGAGCTCAAGCTAACAATCTTGGTTATTCATATGAAATCGAGAGTCTCAACGAGGCTTCCCAACTTATAATGGAGTGAATAATTTTAGTGTATTAAATAGTAGAGTATTTGGCATAGAGCAATAAAGTTGCAGTTATTGCAATTCGAATAATTTATGGATTAACTTCTTGGTGTAAGTTAATTTCCTCTGTAAGTGGAAGCTAGTAGATTTGGTAGGAATAATGACCCTGTGTCTTATCTAATGGCCTTTAGTTCCATTAAGAAATAATTTTGTATATCAACTAGTACTTCTCTAAATATTATTAAGTTGGATTGCCACCGTGCTGAATTACTATTCTTGAAATGTCCTTGAATTGAATAACCGAGAATCATACAGTCAAATCTCTCTGTAATAGCAAACCTATCTATAATAGGCTCATTTGTTTCGATAGTTTTTGATTGTTATAGTGAAGAGTTTATATAACATAACATAGACAAATTGGGTCCAAAGAAAACTTGGTCATTATAATGAAATATTATTATAGAGAGGTTTGACTGTATAAAGCATAGTCCAAAATAACTTCGATCTTAATCAGAGGATTGTCCCTTTAAGATTTTTTTTCAAATTTATTTCCACTACTAGAACTTAGCTTATTCACCATAAAGCAATTACACATCATAAATTCATAATGTGGAGCATACAACTATAAGATTTCATATCTGAACAAAAACTGGGGTAAATTTGGAGAAAATAACATACCTTATCTAGGAAATCAATCCTTTACTTATCTACAACTTGAGAATAAAAAGAATCCATACTTTACCAGATATACGTAAGTAATCCATAAATTTCTCATAATTTAGAGATATTTTTAATTTTTTGAATTATTTTTAGCAGGATCCCTATACCTATATCCGTATTAGGATCCGTATCCCCGAATCTTAGAATTAACATCTTTAAGGATCCGACCTCTAGATCCGCACCCGTGTCCGAGCACCTTAGCTAACAAAAGAGGAAGGTATTTGAAAGTGAAAGCAGATAGTCACTGTATAAATACCAAAACCAGTCAATGTTTATAGCAACTTGATTAAGTGCCATAGCAGTCATGCTTAGTTTAACCAATAATTAACAATAAAAATTATTACAACCGTCACATGTTCTTCATCCTCACCCGCTATTTTTCTTTTTTCCTTTCTTCTGTACTTTTTTTTTCGTACTGCAAAACTGCATTTGCTATTGCTTCAAACAAATTTCAAGAAAGAAAGCTATAGTGAAGCTTCTTTGATATAAATAACGCTATTTGATGATCTTTCACCAAAATAACAAACAGGAGGACAAAAAGAGTTAGCGGCGTACAAGTTTCCAAGCTTTATGCATGATTTCATCATCCATGTAAGGGCGCAATGACCACATGCTGGAGTAGCTCTCCAGTTCTCCAGAAGATGAAGTAAGGTTAAGGGAAGAAACAATCTTTTCCTGTTACAGGAAATAATGACTAACCGTTACGCTTGGCTATAGTCAGTGGTCAACTGATCATGTACGAATGAACCCTCTAGCATAGACTGCTAACTCCATTACCCGACTATGAAGAAACATCTTGGAAAGGAAGAGATTATTACCTGCATTGTGTAGTCATTTTTTACCATGCCGTATAATACTGCCATCATTGTTGCAATATCAATGACTTCGTGTTTCAAAAGATCAACAGATAGCTCTTCCTCCTACATTGGGACATTATTAAAAATTGTTTAAATATAAATGTCATAAGGGGAACATAAGTAGGTTCATTGTCAGCCTAAAGAACATGGTAGATTAAGTTTTTTTTTAAGTAATAAACATATCAGAATATGTCTGTATTACTTCAAATTAAAAATTTGAGTGCACACTACAAGTTGACTGTACTTCAGACTCAACATCCAAATAATAATCACATAAAATAAGCCTTTCCACTAAACTTAACTATTCAAACAGTTTTCCATACACCCAAGTTGAAACTTAAAATTTAGGATTCTAAATTATTTCTACAATTTAGCAACACAAATGCCATTTACTGTATTTTTTAGCAATCCAATGCAAAATGATATTTGCTTATGGTAATTCTTAGAATATCGGACCTAATAAACTTCATAACTTGGTAATATGACCAAGTGTAAACTCGATTTTAGTTTCTTTTTCTTTCTTTCTTCTTCAAACAAAAGAATGGAAGCATTTATCTGGATTTCCAAACCAAATTCTTGCTTTATATTTCTTAAGTTCATTCCCGAATAGATAAATCTATTGATGTGTACTTCTAGGTATTTCCCAACAGAATGATTAGTGGTTCAGTTCTAAATGAAGAGGTTGCTAATAATAGTTTAATATTACATATTAAAAGCTCAAGCAAGCAAGTGGCTAAAGAAAAAAGGATCTTACTTCATCATGAGAGGTGCCCGACGAATCTGTACCACTGTCAACATTTCTTTCCCCCATTTGCGCCAAACTACAATTCATCGTTTGTACTACAGCTTCCGCATCCTTTAAAAGGCATGCAAGTTCATCAACAACACACTTTGCTGCAATAATATCCCCATTTTGTAATCTAAACTCCAACTCCATTTGGAAAAACATGCAACTCTTACACTTAACATAAAAACTGTAAAGAAAAGTAGGACATTCTACTATGCAGGGTAAAGCTAAATGAATAAACCAATAGTAGCGTCGAATAAGCTCAAGTAAAACTTCAATTAACACTCATTCTGAATGTAGCACATCTTGGTTATTCAAGTAGTGTTACTCTGTTCACACTCTTATATACAGTTCTGGATATACATTTGTATATTACACCATATGTGTTCCAGATCAAGAGACTTAATTTAATCTTCTAAGTTGAATTAACCTTTTTACCCTACCGTGTTGTTAATCTTAGCTTGAACCAACGTGTCTTGTGTGTGGTGCTGAAGAAGGGGTCAGTTAACGTACTTAAAGATGATATGGAAAAAATTATTAATACAGGGCACCTGAAATACCTTTGTTTACGTGATCCTGAAGTCCAAGGTGGCATGTATGTACTTCTGTGCAGAAGCACAATCCAAGTTATGAAGGTAAATAACACCAAAAGAATCTAGTGGGAAAAAAATGGAAACAAAAAGGAGAAATTCGATTGGCCAAGATGTACACAAGAAAATTAAGGGAAGACAGCAACAACAACAAAAACCAAAATCACGAAAAGATTAATTTGTCACTCCTCTTGTTAACTTATAGATATGTCAAAAATTTGTAACAAGATATTTCAATAGCCTACTCTATGGAAAGGCTATAAGTGGAACAGTATTATACAACTAAACTCTATCAGCGACAAAGAAATGACAATATCATCATACATAAGTAGCACGTCCAGTCGAACCTCTCTATAACAGCAACAAAGAAATGACATTTTTGGCGGTCATAGTGAAGTGTTACTACAGATAACATATTTTATAACATAACATGAAAAATTGGTTCCAAAGAAAACTTGGTCGTTATAGTGAAATGATGTTATAGAGGATGGTTGTTATAGAGAGGTTTGACGGTATACACAATATGTATCAGTGCAAAAAACTCGGATCATTGTAAAAACAAGAGAGAAAATTCTACAGGAATAGAACGACCTCATATAATTCCTTCACATTAACTATTTCTTTTTTCGGCTGCAGGTATAGATTCCAGATATGTAAAACACTTACACTTGGACATATTTTGTAGAGTGTCATGAGCATTCAGACATCCAGCTTCAACATAAGACGAAAGCCTCTTAGTATCATTCTCTCTAATAATGCGCTCAACCAGTCCGGAATTCTTTTCAATTGGTGGACGTCGCATATACTCTGACAAAAACAGGCAAACAAGCAAGGTTCACTAAAGAGCATTTATGTATTCTTACAATAGATTCACTCAAATGGATGCTACAACACACTAACCGAGGCTTTGCTGAAAACCAACTAGCAATCTACTTCCCACTTCTGCTAATTCATCAAATTTTGTAATCCTGAAATAGAAGAACGAACCTAAGTCGCACAACGAAAGAAGAAATAGCTCGGTGAATTCTTACTGTCTGCCTAAATTTTGATGAATATAATACTACTATTGTTTGTCCTTAAAAGTTACAAAACTTAAATTTTGCAAATAAAGTTTGCAATTTTATTTTAAAAATGTGAACTTTTTTGGCAAAATACAAAAATGGTCGATTGGCCAAAACTAATTACATCCGCTAGCCTAAAAGTATATAAAATATGTACAACATACATATATACAAAAAAAATACATTTTGGGCTATTATTTTTTGGAGCAACTAAAAATATACAGTTCTCAAACTTTTTAAGCACTTTCTAACAACAACAACAAAGAACCCATTATATTTCTACAAGTGGGGTCTGGAGAGGTAGTATGTACGCAATCCTTACCCCTACCTTTACTACCTTTACAAGACCGGAAGACCCTTGGCTCAATAAAGCAAAATCACAACCTCAGTAAAAAGAGGGGATTTTTTTTGGGGGGGGAGGGGGGGCGGCAATGGCTTAACTTCAAGAAAATTCTCTAAATATCAAAAAAAAAATCACAGAAATTTCTATTTGGCCATCTATTAATTAACAAACTCTATTTATTTTTTAAAGGTTGTATGATGAAATACATTAATTCTTGTTTGCTTGTAAATTAAATTTAAACGAATAGGGAAATGTAAGGACAACTATGAGAATAATTAAAAGAAAGCATAAGTTTTTCAAGGTAGTTAAGAGTTGGGAATAAACCTAATCATAAATTCTGAGAAAGTTTGGAAGATCCTCTCTTTAGCTTTATCCGACGAACCATTGTCTTTGTCTTGTATTTCCATGCTAGAAGAAAAAGAAAACTCACCAAAATCAGCGAACGGAAAACCACAAAAATTAGAGAGGAGCAAAATCCAATTTACAGCTACTAGGAGAACTCAATGAATGAAGAAGGGAATAGTGTGGAAATGGTAAGTGAGGAACGAGGAATTCATATTAGTATAGGAAAAATTAAAAAATAATTTCTGTAAACATAAGAAATGACATGGCATATTTTATCGACGTGGATACTAACATCAACACGATTGAGAAGCACGTAGGGTCAGAAGGGTTTAATGTGTTTCAACTTTCAACTAAGTGTGTTCGAGTTTTTGGCCAATATTGTCCCCCATCTTTAAGGGCATGTCTATTTTGGTCTCTCAAATATAATCCTGAGCATATTTAGTCTCTTAAGTATGCTAAAGTGGAGCACATTTAGTCTCACTGACACAATGTATTCAAAAACTAACAGTGTTACCCAACTCTGATTCATGAAGCAAATCTTCTGCTCTGAAGCAAAATGTTTCCTCTCCTTTTATTGGATAACGCAAATTATCACTTTAATTTCTCATTTTTAGATAATGTCTTCTAAAATTTTGACCTTGAAGATATCCCCTTCTGTGTCAGTTTTCAATGAGAAATGACACTGTATAGCCACAGTAAAAATAATAGCAGAAATAAAATTTTGTATTTTTTTTTGTATTTTTATACATTTTGTATGT
This sequence comes from Nicotiana tabacum, assembly GCF_000715075.1. NCBI lineage: Eukaryota > Viridiplantae > Streptophyta > Magnoliopsida > Solanales > Solanaceae > Nicotiana > Nicotiana tabacum. The sequence continues at coordinate 8,428,970 of NC_134089.1, forward strand.
TAATTGTCACACCTCCTTTTTCCACCCGATAGGGTATACAAGGGAGTTTTTCCAATTAAAGTGACATTATTCGAAATAAGATTATTTTATTTATTTCAGAGTAACCACTTTGAATATTTATTAGGGTGTCCCAAGTTACCGGTTTATTTTAAAATCCCAAATCGAGGAAATTTTGACTTTATTTAAAAGTGTACGAAACAAGAAATTCTAGATAAGGAATTCTGTTAACCCGGGAGAAGGTGTTAAGCATTCCGAGTTCTGTGGTTCTAGCACGGTCGCTTAACTATTAATAATTGGCCAGATTATTTGATTTATTACATGTTTTAAATCTATTGTGCATTTTTAACTTTATAACAGCTTTTAATTATTTTAAACCGCTTTTTAGGATTTATGGAATTATTTCTTGAACAAGTTACGATTGTCGTACACTTGCCGTTTTGGAACACATTGCAAACCACGCTACATGAAATGCACCCAATTTGCGACATGTTTATTTTATTATTGTTCAAAGTTGTTATGATCGGGTCACATGAAATGCACACCCGAATTTTGGAATTAGGCATCGTAACTATGTCAAGGGAACCATACCCATAATCACGATGGTTTAGTAATTGCGCCTGAAGCATGCTACGATGTTCAGAGTTATTCATTTCCTATGTTTGAGATTAATATGAAGGACATATTTGTGGAATTTGTTGTATAAAATATGAAATAATTTAAGATAGGCTATCCTTGTTGTTAAAGAGGAGATGGGCCGGCAACATACTACCTTGGCCCAAATCTTAAAAGGTCTGATTTTTCCTTTCATTTCTACCCATCAAGAAGTGGTCCAAAACCCAATTGTTTCCTAAAAATCCAACCCCAAATTCCCAAACCCTATTCCTCCTTAGTTCTTAGTTTACTCAATTAATCCTAATTGACTACCTCACAAATAGAACAAAGCCAGCAGATTATCTATAAAACACTTAGCATACAAAATGAACCAGTGGACTAATTACGAATGAACTGAAACTATAAACAAATCATTTACGAGGAATTTTGACAAAGGAACAAAGAAAGACTATTTAACAAGGAGAAATCAACTAAATGCATTAATCAACAGTATCATGACATGTTTGAACGCAAGGATACTTCAATTACTAACATGTGGCAACTAGCTAATTAACAAACGGGTACAATTTAGCATATTTAGCTCGCAACAGACAATCAAACACTAATAGAGAAACAAAGTGATCAGATCGGGTGACCCAATGCAGAGAAAACATGGAATTAAGCCAAGCCATGTAATCAGCCATTCCATTCTGCCATTTCGGGAATAATTCGAATTTAACATAACAAGGCATTTTCAAGCGTTTAGGTGAATAATCATCACGAATTTCATACCATATCACCATCCAAACAACCAATACATCATTTGAAATTAGACATCATACCTTGGCCATAAATCCAAAAGACCAAATCAAGGCTTAATTCTAGTGGCCTCAGCAGCAAACCAGTAACAGCAAATAAAAGCCCTCAATCAACGATGAAACCACAAAAAATTCAAAACCTAAAGCTCAGTGAAGTCAGCCATGGAATCGGCAGAAAACAGCACTAATCCCAAGCCAAAAAGACTCGAAAATCCAGAAATTATCAAACCTCATCAACAAAACCCGAACTAGAGACCTAGCCGGGAAACTCAACGAGCTCTTGAGCGCAACTTTGGAGCGGCTGTTTTTTGAGCGAAGAAGAGGCTCTTTTTCTGTATTTTTCAGTTGGTTTGGAGATTATTCAACAGCTTTTAATGGTGGTTCTTTTGTTTTTCAAATCAGAAAGAGGGGTCGTTGAGCAGCAGCTTCCTGTTGAGGGAAAACCGCTGCTGTGTATCGAAGCAGGGCCCTGAAGTTAGGTTCCTTGAATTGGGGTGAAATCTGGTTTTGTAGATGATGAGGGGATGGAGGAGAAGGGGAAAATGCGCCGCTTTTATCCAGGGAAAGGGGTCCTCTTCTCTGTGTTTTGAAGAAGAAGGAATCGAGGACCAAGGGGAGGGATGGCGCCGCTGTTCTCTGTTTTTCGGAATGGGGAGCGTATCTGATCGTTTCGTTTTTTAATGGGGAAGGGATTAGGTTTAATGAGGTGGAGAAGGGATTGGGTCAGGCGGAATTTGGGCTTGGGCTAAAGGATTGTATTTGGGTTAATTAATGATATTTTTATATGGGATTTTTACCTATCTATATCATATATCAAATCTTATTACCAAAAATGTTCATAATTTGTTATTTACCCGTGTAGTCCACACTTTTACTACAAATTATATACCAATCCAAAAATAGGTAGATTTTGCCATAAAAAAAGCCCTAAAATGAGGCACCAGATCTGCGTGTGATTCTGTCAACATCAAATTCGAATTGCTGCGTAATTCTCTCCTTCCTCAACGGAAAGAGATCTCTCTTCTCTCACTCAACTACAATTCTCAAAAAACGCAAGCTACTGAAGCTCCAGTAATCAAACGGAAAGGAGATTTCTGTTCTTCATCTTCATCTTCATCTGTTCTTCCATATATTTTCCACCATTGATAGCCATTAAAAAGCTTGAAAGCTTTGAATTCAAATTTGGGTTTTCAAAAATCATTATTTGTTTGGATTGGGTGTTGTTATAAATAATTCGGAATATGTTTAGGAGTTTATATCTCAATTTTGAGGGGTTTTGGTGAAGATTATACTTGGTTTTGACTGAATTTTAGATTGAAATTCGAAGAAGAAGAAGAAGAAGAAGAAGACGTATTTCCAGAAATTGTAGTTAAATTGTAGTTAAATTGTAGAATTGTAGATATATTGTAGATGAATTGTAGATTGGGAAGACTAAAACTTCTACAAATTTTCTACAATTATGTCGAAAATGCCAATTATGCTACAATTGAAATGAGAATTTGGATATTAAAATTCAATGTATCTATTTTGTAGATATCTTGTAGATAAATTGTAGATTATTTGTATTCTGATTGTAGATGCATTATTTTCTGTTTTCACAAATCCAAAACGACTAAAGCTTCTACAAAATCTTCTGCAAAAAACAGTCTACAATTTATCTACAATTTGACTACAAAATATCTACAAATTCTGGAAATATGTCTTCCTCATCTTCTTCTTCGAATTTCAATCGACTGTGTTAACCAGTAACCTTCAACCACTGTCCAAAAAAAAATAGGTCAAAGAATTTCGAACTCTCTGCCATTATTATTTCCAGTGGGAATTCAAGCGGTTGGATCAAAGAATTTAAAATTTTCTTGTGAATCTGAAAATATGATATTCTTCGACGGTGGTGGGCAGTTGGGGATGATCAACGAGAGGAAGCATAGGAGCATCGTGAGTTGTGTGTGTGTTGTGAACAGTTGAGATGAAAGGAAAGAGAAAGTGGGAAGATACAGTCCTATAATTATGCCTAATATAAATGAACCCTTAATTATATCCCTAATTTGAATTATGGTATAGAAATGGTAATTTGGTATGCTTAAATGTAATAAACACAAACCTTAAATATTGAGGGTAATAAGGTTTGATATATAGTATAGATAGGTAAAAATCCCTTTTTACATTCCTATACCACATAGGAAACCTTATTACCCTTAATGTTTAAGGTTTGATATAATTACATTTTGTATACCAAATTACCAATTCTATACTATAGTGTATTTTAAGGGTACAATTAATGCAGCGTATATCCCTCCTTAATTCAAGGTACCGTATATCCCACCCCTCCCATGTTTCTCTCTCCCAAACCCTCACCCTCACCCACGTTTTAGTGAGGGCTTTCTTTTCTTCATGCCCTCTTTTTGACTTCATATGTTTTTGGTTCAGATACCAGGAGAATCTTTGACACCAGTACTTCTACATATTTAACTTGTAACATGGTCTATTAATACTAAAATTAGAACCGTTCACTATGCGTTTGGTTCTTTGAAATCTATATAGCTTATCAGTTCAGAAATTGATTCCTGGGCTTCCAGAATGAGCATTGCTTTATGTTTCAGTTGTGTAGAATATCCATAACGCAATTCTTTTGGGTTGGAGTTGAAGGATGTTTTAGTTAAATTTATTCAGATTTGCAAAATCTGTTGTTCCCAGGCTTCCACTAGCTGGACACTCTTCTTTTGCGTTGGATATTTTTGCACATTATATGTACAAGTTGTCACAAGCTTTAACTTAGCTCCATGTGTTATTTCAATATTTATTCTTCTTAAATCATAAAGATTCGTCCAATCTCATAAATGGCAATGTCTTTTACTATAGAGTAACTTTTAGTATATATACTTCTGTTTCATGCAAACCAATTGACTTAGTTGGCTAGTCAAGATCTGAAGAGCTCCTTACTTCCATTTTGTTTAATTTAATCTATTACCACAGAACATAATTGCGTTTTTCGACATAATTGCATTTTTTGCAAAAAAATTTGTAGAAGTTTTAGTCATTTTGGATTTGTGAAAACAGAAAACAATGCATCTACAATTAAAATACAAATAATCTACAATTTCTCTACAAACTGGGTACATTGAATTTTAGAAGTTTTAGTAGTTTTTGATTTGTGAAAACAGAAAACAAAACATCTACAATCAGAATACAAATAATCTAAAATTTATCTGCAAAAGATCTACAAATTGGGTACATTGAATTTTAATATCCCAATTCTCATTCAATTGTAGCTTAATTGGTATTTTCGACATAATTGCGTTTTTTGCAGAAGATTTTGTAGAAGTTTTAGTCGTTTTGGATTTGTGAAAACAGAAAACAATGCATCTACAATCAGAATACAAATAATCTACAATTCATCTACAAAATATCTACAAACTGGGTATATTGAATTTTAATATCCCAATTCCTATTCAATTGTAGTTTAATTGGGATTTTCGACATAATTGCGTTTTTTCAGAAGATTTGTAGAAGTTTTAGCTGTTTTTATTTGTGAAAACAGAAAATAAAGCATCTACAATCAGAATACAAATAATATATAATTTATCTACAAAATATCTACAAATTGGGTACATATTTGGAATCGACATGCTTCCCCTGAAATGTATGTTTCACATTGTTTATACATATTTTTGTCCAAAACAGTATTAAATCATCCACTTTAATCCGATTTTTATACAATGTTGTTCAACTTTCATACAATAGGTAAATGAATAAAAGATAATAAATAAACAACAGTCTACAATTTATCTACAATTTTTCTGCAATTTCTGCAATATGTCTTCTTCTTCTTCTTCTTCTTCTTCTTCTTTTTCTTCTTCTTCTTCTTCTTCTTCTTCTTCTTCTTCTTCTTCTTCTTATTCTTATTCTTCGAGTTTCAATCTAAAATTCAGTCAAAACCAAGTCTAATCTTCACCAAAACCCGTCAAAATTGAGATATAAACTCGAAATCATATTCCCGATTATTTTCAACAACACTCAATCCAAACAAATAATGATTTTTGAAAACCCAAATTTGAATTCAAAGTTTTCAAGCTTTTTAATGTCTGTCAATGGTGGAATTGCTGCTCTCTTTTCATTTGTTTTGTATTACTGAAATTTGCGATTGAGAAATAGAGAGAGATGTAGAGAGAATTTATGGAAACAGAGTGTATCGCAAAAATAGAGTATGAAAAATCTTGTTCTGCGTTGTGGAAGATCAGAGTGAAGCCGACGATAATTATGGAATCGACGTGATTTGCGTTGGGGAAGATATGGAAAATATTTAATTCCCTTTTTTTAGCGCGCAAAATAAGGAAATCATAAAGGTACAGTGATTCCTTATTTAATGCACTGTATATATTAGGTAGAAATACTATTAGCATGAAGGGTAATAAGCAAACTATGAATATATTTGATAATATAGTTTCATATATGGTATATATACGAAAAAGCCTTTTAATTAATTGGGACCAATTTAAGGATTGACCCAATTTTGAATAAACAAGACCAAACATTTTTTCCTATTTTCTTTTATTTGTTTTTCCCTTTTTTTTTTCTTTTTATTCAATTAATTAAAATACTAAATTAATCTATTTTGTAGAAATTAAAATTCCTTTTTTAACGTTAAAACAACTAATAATTTAAAATTAAAGAAAAATGTTGATTTTAAAGACTAAAATCTAAATATGTAAAAATGCCCATTTTGTGATTTTTACTTAATAAAATTAATTCCTACATGCAAATTGAACCTAAGATGGCATGAAATTAAAATGTGATAATTTTTAATGATTTTTCTACGATTTAATAATATTAAAAATGCATGAAATGCAACTAAATAAATAAAAACTTCTAAAATCCCTCAAAAATTATTTTTGGTCTATTTTTAGGAGTTATTTCCATGCGGGGCAAAAATTAGGTGCTCGCATTAATATATAAAAATTATACAAATTTTATATACTTTTTCGGCTACCAAATGTAAATAGTTTCTGCTACGGGCTAAAAGTGATAATACAACCTGGTTATTCATTTGCATCAATAATATGCCTAGAAGTGATCCTGGCATCTCTATTTTTTTCCTTCAAATTTTAACTTTTATTTTTGGAAAAATCAACCGAAATTTTAAAATGTAAATATATATACAAAAAAAATACAAATTTTATACATTATTTTTGCTATTATTTTTACAACGGCTATACAGTGTCATTTTCTTATTGAAAATTGGCACAATAGGGGATATTTTTAAGGTCAAAATTTTAGAAGACATTATCCAAAAATGAGAAATTAAAGTGATACTTTGCGTTATCCAATAAAATGAGAGGAAACGTTTTGCTTCATAATAGAAGATTTACTTCATGAATTAGAGTTGGGTAACACCGTTAGTTTTTGAACACATTATGTCAGTGAGACTAAAGGTGCTCCATTTTAACATACTTAAGAGACTAAATATGCTGAGGGTTATATTTGAGGAACCAAAATAGACATACTCTTAAAGATAAGGAACAATATTGGTCAAAAACTCAAGGGTGTTCATTCGATTTTTTTGAAAAACATATTTTTTCTTTTCAGTTCGGTTTTTTGGTTATTTTGTTGTGTCCTTTAAGATTATATGTATCTAATCTAATTGAAGAACATGCTTGAATAACGAAATAAGAATTACATAAAAATAATTCAAAGTCATTTATATGAGTGAAATAATGGACATCGTTGACAAGATAACAAGGGCGAAGCTACGTAGCTCCAGGTTGACCATCCTTCATCGAAAAATTACACGGTATATATAGATAAACTATTAGATTTTAGTGGTATATAATATATATTGAAAACCCTTTATCAGAGGGTTTTTTTACTTCTTTCAAGTTTGAACGCCCTAAATGAAATTCATGGCTTCGCCAATGCAAGATAGTGATACATTATTTATTATTTTTATTATTATTATCTTACCCAACATGAAGGTATCGTTATGTAATATAATTCTCAAAGGTATAAAAATCTAGTAACATTTCATGTAATGTGCATTAAGATAAATCATTATAATAGTGTTTGCAATATTCATTTTTATCCGCATATGCAATTTTAATTTTGCGAATTATAAAAGTTAATTATAGTTAACTAATTAAAATTTATTCATTAATAATATTTAGCCATGGTACTTGAATTCAGCTTTCGTTGATAATATTTAGTGATGATACTTAAATTCAACTGATTGGATATTATCTCTCTTAATTCATGAATAATTTCGCTGAAGTATGATCTCTTTTATTATTTGGATGGTTTTATCAGGAGAATTTTACTATTATTACGGATATTTGTCGCGAGTTTCATAGTTATATTAATAATTAAAGGTAATCATGAGTCAGAATACACACGAAGTATAAAAGACAACAAGAATTCAAAACCAAGGAATTCTTTTCCAAAATTTCAAAACTAATTCTTTCAAAACTAAGTTCAAAATAAAATACATAACTCATGGCATTTGTATCTTTTGATTTAAAATTTTATATAATATACCTACTCTCCGTCCCTCGAGTGAGTTCCACGCCCATCAAATAATATAATGCATATTATCTCAATATGAAAAGTATGTTAATTTAAATGAGGAAATAATTTAAATAAGGTAAAACTTTTATTACTTTTAAAGTCTTAAATATTAAGAATCCTTATATGTTTTAAATAAGGAAAGATTTCTAGTAAAATTAAATGACTATTCCAAAATATTAAGGAAATAATTAAATGATTATTCCTAGATATTAGGGAATTAATTAAATGACTATTTAGGGGTGTTCATGGTTCGGTTTGGATCGGTTTTTTCCTAAAAAGAAACTAAACCAAGTAAGTCGGTTTTTCAAATATTAGAACCAAACCAAACTAATTAAATCGATTTTTTTTGGTTATTTTTGTCGGTTTTTTCTTAAATATAAGACATATACTACCAAACACATATTTCAGCGACCACATTTTCAACGTAACACTATCAAATCAATTGCCCTTTGAGAAATCTATTATTTACCAACATATATTGATGATAATTGAATCAAATAGTGATGAATAATTTATGGACTCAATTAAAAATATATTATTTTTAACATGAAATAGATTCTTACATTTAACAAAAGAAAACTACTAATTAAACAAGAATGTAAAGGTAAAGAACTGTACTAAAAGTGCAAACGATTAATATTTACTATAAAATTTTTAAAACTTCGTATAAAAGTATACATATATATAGGTGTAATAATAAACTTAAAATAGCTACTCCTACATTTGGTTTGGTTCGGTTTTGTTTTAATTAAAACCAAAACCAAACCAAATTTGATCGGTTTTTAAATTTCAAAACCAAAACCAAACCAAACCAAACAAAAAAGTATCGATTTTTTGGTCGGTTTGGTTCGGGTTTTCAGATTTTTATGAACACCCCTATGACTATTCCTAAATATTTGGAAACTAATTAGAAGGACTATTTTGCCCAGTGTAAACTCTATTCTTAAAAGGTAAAAAAGGCGAACGACATTTTGCTAAGGCCTTCGTACTTTTAATATAGTATAGATATGGATTTATATATGAGTATATTTTTATTTGAAGTGGGAGTCTAAGAGAAAATACAAATAAAATATAAAGGGATGAAAAATTAAAATTGTTCAATGACGTTGTTTGACAGTGTAAGGGAGGAAAAAAGTTGGGGTATTATCACTTTTAGCCCGCGCCATAAACTATTTATATGTGGTAGCCGCAAAAGTGTATAAATTTTGTATATAATACATAATGTATATATATACAAAAAATATACAAATTTTATATATTTTTTCGCTATACAGTGTCATTTTTCCCAAAAAATTGGACTTGATTTTAAAAGAACTAGAACAGAATTGAACGTTGCAGACCTTTGCTATTGCAACACCCAGCTGAAATGGAAGAACCCAGAAAGTTACATTTAGATATTACTTAGATATCATTTGAGCATCTTTCATATGTATCAAGTATCAAAGTTACGTTTATCAAGTATTTTGTTTGGGTATGTTGTTGTTGGTTGTGAAACTTTTGGTCATTAGTCCCCTTCTATTTTGTTTTGCTGATCTTCCGCTTTAATAAATATTACTAGCACTTGTTGCCAGTGTTGATGTTTAGGTTCTCTGGCCTCCCTCTCCAGTACCTCCCCCAACCCAAAAAGGAAAAAAAATAGAGGAAATTGTATCTTTCTTTGCCACTCAACTTCTACTTATGTTATCTATATAGCTTTCTGTGGTTGAATTAAACATATATGGAGTAGCATGAAGAAGCAGGTCATACATAAAGGAATATTATGTGGTTCACGCCAGTTGTGCTTCAATTTTCTGCAAAGTATGTTTAGCTTTTATTAAAACACACATACTCCTAAATAAACTCACAGATATGGACAAAATTAAACAAGCTTTACTTGAACTCATACTTTTTCTCAATACATCACTAGATTACTAGCTTTAGGAGGTGCCAAACATGCCTCTTCACCTGGAAATGAGCAACTTTCTATCCAACAGTTATTTCATTTTTTCCCTTTACTTGAATTTAAATGTCCTTACATTCTCATCACCTGCTCCCCCACCTTCCTCTCACTCATCAATCAAACCTCTCCAATTTTCTTGCCCGCCCTCCTAACGATAAGAAAAAGAAGAGATTCGCTATAGGAGAAGAGAACAATGAGTTTCTTGAGGGGTCTATTAGGTGGTCTTCTTCTTGCTATGGCATTTTTTGTATCTGATGGGGACCCTTTGGTTCCAGCATTGTGCATCTTTGGTGATTCTGTAGTTGATGTTGGAAATAATAACAACTTAAGCACTCTCATCAAGGCAAACTTCCCACCTTATGGAAGAGATTTTGTTACACACAAACCCACCGGAAGGTTCTGCAACGGAAAGCTGGCCACAGACTTCACAGGTAATGTCCAAGTCTCCTCAACACCCCCCCCCCCCACACACACACCAAAAAAAAAAATAATAAGTAAAAGTTCTCCATTGTTTCTCACACATGCATGTCTTAATCTACAGCTGAGTATCTTGGGTTCACTTCTTACCCACCAGCTTACCTGAGCCGAGAAGCTAGAGGGAAAAGAATTCTGACTGGCGTCAACTTTGCCTCTGCCTCTTCCGGTTATTATGAGAGGACTGCTAAACTATATGTAAGTATTAAACTGTATGCATGAGAATAGAAATCTGTGGACTGTTGAGTATGACTAACTTGGAAATGTCATGGTTTTTGCAGCGTGCTCTAACGTTGCCACATCAACTAAAATATTACAGGGTGTGGCAAAGGAAAGTAGTGAATCTGGTCGGGAGGACCAAGGCTAACAACATATTCTCAGGAAGTATACATCTTATAAGTGCAGGGAGCAGTGACTTTATTCAAAACTACTACATAAATCCACTACTCAACAGAGTCTACTCACCTGATCAGTTCTCCGATATCCTCATGCAGTCATACTCTACATTCATTCAGGTCCGCCTACCTCTTTGTACAAATTGTTAGCGTTTGACTGTTCCAATAAACAACTGACACAAAAATCAGGGCAACCTGCATCGCATTTCTAGGCATAACCCTTGCCCATAAGAGCAATATCAAATGAAAATGCATTTAGAACAAACCCATTATAATGTCCTAACTCGAGATCATTTGGCCAGATCATTAGAATAAAATTTACAAGTAGTATTTCGGTACGATGGTAAGAGCCCTGGAATATAAATTTAAGTTGCACCTCACATTTGACAAACGGGAGCAAGCTTGCCCGCGCTTGAATTATAACAAGCACTTGCAAATTACAGAAACTTGGGATTGTTTTGGAACACTTGAGCACCACGTGGACTTACCGTGGAAAAAAAGAAAAAGCTGAACATCAATACACTATCACAACCTTTACTCCTGATACTGAGCCACATCAAGAAAATCAGATCAAGATGTAATTAAGAATCATAAACTAAGAAATATCATATATAAACTGTTATATTATACACAAGCCAATCCGCATTTAATACAGCAGCGATCTATGGACAGAACCTCTATGGTTTGGGAGCAAGGAGGATTGGGGTCACAACTCTGCCACCAACTGGTTGTTTGCCAGCAGCCATTACTTTGTTCGGTGCAGGAACCAACCACTGTGTTGCAAGACTGAACAAAGATGCAATCTCTTTCAATAATAAGCTCAACCGGACATCTCAAAATCTAAAGAGCAAGCTTCCTGGCATCAAGCTCGTTGTCTTCGACATCTATCAGCCTCTCTTTGATCTGATCACAAAACCTGTAGAAAATGGTAATGTGCTGAAACTTTTTCTCCCTTCTCCTTTTCCTTCCTTTTTCTCAAACTAGACAACCCTTCAAAAGTTTTGCAAAGCACAAACATGTAACACAGAATTTCACCGTTCAACAAAAAAAAAGTCGTGTCTCGTTTACATAATAAAGGAGCTTTAAACTTGACAAAAGGAAGCAATGGAAGTTTCTTAAATTGGTTTCCTACTTCCTGCATTCTAAAATCACAGGAAAATTAGTAAAGTCCCCCTTCTTTTCCACACAAGAAGGCAGCCACATAGAGGGGGGGGGGTTGTGATTAACTATCTTTTGAAATCAAAGAGGACACTTGATCACATCTCCTCTAATAATCTTCCTCTTTTCCAGGATTTTTTGAATCAAGGAAGGCTTGTTGTGGGACTGGTATGATAGAAACATCGTTCCTTTGTAATGCCAGGTCCATTGGAACATGCTCCAATGCTACAAATTATGTCTTCTGGGATGGATTTCATCCCTCAGAAACAGCAAATGAGAAATTGGCTCAAAGTCTGTTGGAACAGGGCTTTGAGCTCATCTCTTAAAGCCTCAAAGCTGCAGAAACGGTCTACTTTGTAGTTCACCCTTTCATGATATTGTTTTATAGTTACTTTCCAACTTGAAAGAGGCTTTATGTTGGTCTTTGATCATTCAAGCTATAGTATATCTCGTATGAAAGCAGTTACAGCTAAGTACCACACATCTGACAACCTTCCCAACTTGGGAATATGTTTTCCAGTATTTGATGTACCATCATTGTCACATAAAAGTAAGCAGAAACAACAGTTCTATTTAAGGGTGTGTTTGGTATAACGGAAAATGTTTTCCAAGAAAATGTTTTCTTGGAAAACAAGTAGTAATCTTATTCATTTTCCGGTGTTTGGTATGCAAATTAAGGAAAATGACTTCTCAAAGAGTATTAATAAATAATTTAAATATAATAAACATAAAGCCATAAACTTTCAAACCAACAACCTTCCGAACCCACAAATTTCATAAACTTTCGAAACCGCGGAATTTCGAACTCATAAAGTTTATAATTCTAAACCCGTAAACTTCCAATCACATAAACCTCCGAACTCATAACTTCGGAACTTGTAAAATTTTGAGCCTTTAAACCGATAAATAAAAAAACTAAAACTGAAAAATATATTTAAAAAATATTTTTCTTTGTGTGTGTGTGTGTGGGGGGGGGGGGGGGGGGGGGACCGAAAAAACAAAAAGTTTAAATTACAAAAAAAAAGTAAAAAAAAAAAAATTGGGGGTGGCGTGGGGGTGCAGAAAAACGAAAAAATAGAAATTTAAAATTGCAAAAAAAAAAGAAAATAAGGTGAAAAATATAATTTTTTGGCGGGAGGGTGGAGGGGTAGTAGGGTGGGTGGTAATGGAAAAACTGAAATTTGAAAAAAAAATGCCCTTTTTGGAGAGAGGGGGTGGGGTGGGGAAGGTTGAGAAGGAGTTTTTGCTTTTTTTTCCTTCTCTTCATAAGGAAAACATTTTCCTCCAATTGGAGGAACATGAGTTCATAAGAAAAATGTTTTCCAAAATATTTAAGCCAACCAAACATGGGAAAATTGGAAAACATTTTCCTTCATACCAAACACGCCCTAAGTCTTTGAGTTATCCCATGAGACGAACTCTATTCAACTCTAAATATTCTACTTGATTGCCTACCCCGAATTAAAAAAAGGAATAAAGGAATACTCATATAAAGTAAGTTCACTAAGTATTCCATTTTAGTCACACAAAAAAAGGAGACAAAAAAAAGGCAAAAAAATTTATTTTTTTTTTTTTTTTTTTTTTTTTTTTTTTTCTGATGGGGTTAATCTTCTACTAGCTTATGTGTTTACAAACAAAGAGAAAACCACTTTACCTGATCAACAGCTATGAAAGTTCGAAACCAGCATTGGAATTGATAGCATATAGAAGCTTTGCTCTCAACGTATTCTGGCGTTTGTATGTCGGAAGCTGTCAAAGGCATAAGAAAAAGGACAGATTGCAGTATGTTTGACAGAAAGAGGTCCTATTGTTGAAAGCTAATTTGATTTTCCATTTGACTATATGAGTTGGATTTGGTGCATTCGATACCTCAAAGTTAATATAGAATATTGTACCTTGAGAGTGTTGTAGCAAGTAGAAGCTGAAGGAAGCCGATCAACATCCTGTCCCCCGAATGTCGCCAATAGTGGCAAATCACATGAAACCTATATTTACGAAATTTCATTACTATTAAGCACTGGTAATCAAGGTATTCCATTAAAATTTTCGGTATGTGCGTTTTCTCTAATTTCCCCCTTCCTTTTCTTTTGATACTTCTTTGTATTTTTTTGTTTCAATGTTCATCTCCCCCCTCTTCCTAGAATGAAAAAGAGCAGGATCAAAACAGGCCTTTAGAACATAGAGAAGGGAAGGTGAAAGCAGGAGAGGGAAGAAGGAAGTGCAACAAACGTTAGCTAGCCAGAAGTGTTAGATTTTTAAATATGCTGGTGTTGAGTGATTACTGGGAAGAGGTGAAGCATGAACAGCATGTAATTTATCAACGAAGAGTATGTATGAGGAGCCATAATTGCAAACTCACACACAAGAACAAGTACATGATAAAGATAAATGCCAGAAAGTTAATGAAAATGTTCCTCTCATTATAGTTAATAAAATATGCTAATTAATTAAGTTGTTTTGCGTAGAAAATTAAAGAGAAAAAAAAGGTTTTGCCGAATGTTGATTTAACCAGAAGCATGTCTGCATGACACATAATGTGGCCCAGATCAAGTGAAGCATTTGTTTCCGTTTTTAATTTGCTTACGTCATAAAATTAGGTTTCTTTTTAGGAAGGGGCTTCTCTGATTAGTTTTAGTTTGTTTTTATTAGAGGGGAAAATGTACAAGAGTTTTCTCTGCATCACATTCCTCATATCATTGAAGCAAACTGAGAAGCATAACAACGATAGATAGTATCCATCAGAAAAAGTACAGTCATTTACTGGCATTTCTCTGTTCTCATGGTCTACTGTCTACAATTCAACCAAAATCAAGACTGCCTCCTTTCAGCTTCCATAAAGCACAAGTTACTGAATGTATGTCAAATCCATCACACATCTGACGATGCACTCTGAAGCTGTGATCCTTATCGGCCAGTGGCTCACAGGAGGAAGTTCATATCCCATCACTAACACGTTAGCTTAAACTCTATTAGGAGACTTAGGTCCTGTTCACTTCCACACAAATTTTCAGTCTCTCTGTATGAAGAAGAAAACATCTGCTAGTTGGCCCCAGATACCTGTTTCTTTACCAGGATTTTGCAGGAATTTGTTACAAGATATAAAACAAAAATCATCTTTCCTGCATTTTCCATCCAAATGAAGCAGGGAGCCAGTTAACCAATAATTTCACACCAGTTCACCTGCCAATAGATACTTTCCTTGCCCTCCTATTTCCGAGTTCTTTCGCTAGTTCAACTCTCAACACTTTTTGCCCCTTGTTATACTTTCACCATCATCAGTTGACCATTTTGAATTAGCATTGCCTATAATACAATTCTCAGTTTTAAACTCATTATCTGTTTTTCATCTTCATGGGTGCTGGTGATTTTTTTTCTTTTCTTTTGTGTGTGTGTGTGTGGGGGGGGGGGGGGGAGGCTCATACCTTGTGAATAGTGAAGGTTGGCTGCAGATGTTTGAATCCAAGCAACGGAGCTCGCGAACAACTTGTCACAAACTTAAGCAGCAAACACCGTTCTCTTGGTTCAAAATTCGAAAATACCTAAACACAAACGCATACATATGGTTAGATAATACAAAATAATAAAAGATCTCTGCTAAGATCAAGTTCCTTAATGTTGAGAGATGTTCATTTGAGATGGTTCAAGTAGACTGATGGAAATCACATTTGTAGTTTCATACGATAACAAGAAAGAAGAGGAGGAGAGAGAAAATTCAACTGATCGAAATGACGTTTGTAGTTTCATAAAATAACAAGAAAAAAGAGAGGGAAAATTCATGTCTACCTCCCAAAAGAGTTTAACTGTCCGACTCCCTTCTGAGTAACCTCCAGTATAGCGTGTGTTTTTCCTTAAATCATCAATGTCAATATCATGGTTTCCTCCTGAAAGCAACTGGATATACACTTTGGATTAGCTGATACAGAAGCATGCAGTCCAGCAAAGGAAAGCCTTTGTGGCACATGCGGCTTTCAACAAAGCATATGCATTCAACGTAGTTTGTTTATGCCTTTCATTCTATTGTCTGTATGTCATGTCACATAACTTCCTCAATCATTAGAGAAATGTAGAGAACCAGATAAGATAAAGAAAAAGAAAAAACAAAAAATAGCAGAGGTGTGGCTGATGCATTTGGCATTTACAAGCATGACAAACCAATCCTCGTTAAATGGATGAGCCCAAAACTAGTATTGAAAGATCAAGGAGAGGTCAGTTGATAGTAGAATCACATACAGCATGAGGAATACAATAAAATTCTTTGAATATCTTTTTTGATAATCGAGAAAAGTGGCGTAAGTCTTTCGGAAACAGCCTCTCTACCCCTCCGAGGTAGGGGTAAGGTCTGCGTACATTCTACCCTCCCCAGACCCCACATGTGGATTTTTACTGGGTTGTTGAGAAAAGTAGCGTAAGGTTCAAAACTCGGTGGATAATGGGCTCATCCCTCTATCCTTCTCCACTTAAATTGTAGGCTTTTGTCTGTGGTAGGGTTCAAACCTGTGAGGTGTGCCTAACCCACACATCATGAGTTGTGCTCTTACCACTAGATCAAAGTCGTGGGGGCAACGAAATTCATCGGATTGATGGTAGGATGACATAGTGAGTGCATATGTAGCTAATAAACCAATTAGCAAGCCCATCCCCCCCACCCCCAATCTCTTGCACACACAAACACACTTCAACTACATACACATGCAAGTATATATGCATCTGCAATAAATCACAAGTGGATCCAGAGAGATATCCACCTCCATTTTGCTAGAATAATAAAATCATAGGGTATGAAATCAATATCTATTTCACATGGTGACAAACATGGTTATGAATCCAATACAACTTCGGTACTATCCATACAGGTAGATTTCATTTAGGAGGTTTTATTGTGTTTTGAAGGATCCGAACTCATACCCATACCTCACCTGTTTGATACAATTACAATAAGCCAAATGAAGAGTCCATGTAACACAGATTTTGATCTACTTACCACCTCCTAGGTCTAGCTAACATGAAGAGTCAAGCCATAACCTACTATCGTATATGTGGAAGGGGTGAACAAAAGGGTATGAAAATTGTACAAAAAGCTACTAAAACTGAAAATGAAGTTCTGCTAAGATATGCACAGAGGTAATTATACCTGATTAAATTCACTTGCATTAAACAACTTTAACCAAGAAGGCGATATAAGGTCCGTCAATCCTCTATAAAATGCATTTGAGAAAGGAAGTATCTGCAATTGCGTGCTGGAAACAATAAGTCACTAATACCAGAAAATGGGCATCTCAATGCTGGAGCACAAATATCCAGACCTGCCGATTAAGTTTAAAATCTGCCATTGCATGAACATATTGCAACATGTTCTCTTTTGTTACAGAAATATCCTTGCCACCAGGTTTAAGCTCAATGACAAGGTGTTTCCCTAATGATTCTTCAGTAACTGTAAAATCCAATGCGAGGTCCTTGATATCACCATCATAGTGCTGCATAGACAGAAACAAAGTATAAGTCTTATGCATAGTTCCATATTCCATCAAAATTGGATATGGATATGGATATGGATACGGATATGGAGGTTTGGTGTTGGTGATTAGTTGGTTATGTTATATACTGTCCCTCATTACAAGACTATCATTAGTCTACTTATAAGTAGGTGTGTCTATATTCCATATTAATCAAATCACTAATACATTTATTTTCTTGTTTTCACATATTTTAGCCCTCTTATTTCCCACAAAAATTCCAGCAACACCATGCATTTTTTCAGCGATCTTCCATCTTTTTGTTAAATTCCAATGCCTCATTCGAGGAGTGTTCTGGAAGCAACACGCCTCTTTCCGGTTACAATTCCCGCAGTCGCCTCTTTCCAATTATTTCCGATACTATTTTAAGCAACTGTTACAATTTTCTGATAACCAGATTATATTTGCAACATTTCTAGCGACATCTTTATGTAATCCTTAAAGTCATGGAATCCAATCCACTAATTCAAACTACAGAGCTTACATGGCAGTTTACACTAAGTTCCTTCAGTTTCAAACACTAATAATCGTCTCCACAAGTATTACATGCTACTTAAATCAGTAATCCTGTTTCTTGTGTTTTCGAGTCCTCCGCTCTTCAATCTTAGGTCATTAACTTGGGAGCTTCCTGTCACATCTCTTGTAACAATTCATTTTTTTTATAACAACTTTTTTTCAATCCTATTTCTTCATCAATACAGTATCAAAGTAAAGAAGGTTTAAACAGTTACAAATGGGTACTTCTATTTAATTTATTTTAGGTCTGCAATACATTCATCACATGCGGGCTTACTTCTTTTTCTTTCGCCAAACACATGTAATATATTCTACAAGTGATGGTGAAATTGGAATCGAAAATCTCTAGGTGCTTTGATACATTTGAGTATTTAACAGGAATGAAGAATGAGCCTTTTAAATGCTGAAAGGCACTTAAACGCAAAAGAAATTGGAAATGAATATTGGAGTCTACTTACTTCTCAGCCCTAAGCTAAATCTCCTCAATGACCAATCACTTTTCACATTTCAGCATATACAGGAACTGAATACCTATGAATTCCATAGATGTTTTACATTTTTTTTTTACTTTCACAAGCAATATTTCGGAAAAAATAAAATAAGAGGGTGTTTAGGATAGAAGTGGTCTCAATAGAAACATAGATTAGAATAAACACCTTTTGGACTATATCCACTTAAATATAGTAGATATTAAAGGGATTAAAGAGTTTTTTGAGCATTCTGTTAAATGCAAATAGAAACATCTGTTTTTCTATCAGTGTTTGTTTTGGTGATGGAGTTTCCTGCCCCTTCCACAGCTCTTCTAGAACACATCAAAGTGAGTATCACAAGGAGTAATAAGTTACTATTTTTTGCTTGTCTTTTACAAGATATCATCTGTAACTCTTACCAGAACTTTCTAGAAGTGAATAGAAGAATTTACCTTAACATACATCAGATTCCTGTATAGCTCAGGATCAAGTGTAGATAATTCATCAATAAAGCTATAGCGGCCCAACAGCTTTTGCACAAACACATGAGAAAAGGAATAATCTAGCAATATTCCTTCATAAAGTGCTTTGCCAACGATTCTCCCTAGAAACTCGATCATCTGAATTCCATTGTCCAAAAATCTTGCAGCTGTATTAGGAATTAGATGTCTATCTGAGGTTGAGGTCTGTGTGAACAGCCCGTACCTTACAAAATAGAGCCAATTACAAAGACCTCCAGTCATTTCAGAGAGAAAAGAATGAGATGGCTAACTGGATAACTACATAAGCACAGGCAACTCACTCAGGTGAGAAAGCTGCTTTGGCTATTTCTGTCAAAAATTCCTTGGACAACCCACCATAGTCCAGGCCGGCCTCTGGAAGACCAGACTCATTCACGAAAGAGACGTGAATGCTGGACTTTAACCTTGATCCTAAATTGTTTAGCTGCTGAAATCCATCTTCAACAATATGACCACGACGAATTACAATCTCTGCAGAACGAGCTCCAGGTCCAACAACTTCACCAGCCATTTTTCTTGATACTTTATCCATGTTGATGAATTCTCTGAACATCTCAACCCTGTCAAGAACCAAGAAATGATTTTGAGCACTCCTAGACCAGAAGAAACAGTTGCTTGTGCAATTCCAAGAAGCTACCTTTGATGCAAGAACTACACATTTGAATTCATTAAGTCGATATAGCTGATAAGAAATTAACTCAATACCAAAAGCTAGTTCATGAGATGAGGATTTCCCAAGACCAAATAAGGAGACAACAACTCATTTTCTCCACCAATGCAAGACACTAAACACTTCCCGCACGTCCAGGACTGGACATATGAAGCATGGACAACATAATATGGGGGCCCAAGACTAAGTAACCCAATGATAGGAATTGGTCTGACTCTATACCATGATAAGAATTGGACCTTGGATCTTACTCAACCCCAAAAGCTAGCTTATGAGGTGAGGATTGTTCAAGACCATATAAGGAGACAACCCGTTTCTTCCACCAATGTAGGACAATTAACATCTCTTTATCTACAAATCAAAGAAAAATCAATCCTTCACAATTACATTGGACCCATGGGACTAACCTTAGTGGTTTGAGCCAATTTGCAACATCGTCATACACAGAGGACCAAAAATAAGTACAACTCCTTGTTACTATAGAAATACTCAAAATTTCCACACAACCATGTTACATATATATTTATGCCATTGAGATGTTGAAAAGATGGAGCATCTGAAGTTTTCAGTCCATAAAAGTTCCTTATTGGCAACACAAAAAGGAGATTAATATATTTATATCTTAGACGAAGGGTGAGACCACAAAAATCCAACCAGAAAGACTGACGAGAACTACCTTGATTAATTATAGGAATTTTATACTCCAATGTGCAAAAGGCTATAGCAGTCAGCAGTGGAAGAAACTAATGTCACAAATCAAATTTGGTGGTCTTAGTGTTATTAGCTTCTTCACCCCGGCATCGAGAAAATACCTACGGCAAATGATGATCGCTATAAAAATTCCATCATGGTCCAAAGAGATATATTTATATCCCCCAAAGGCCTTATAGAGTTCCCTTCCACATAAGGGAACACAATAGGAAGAGAGACCCATATAGGTGATACCAAAAAATTGTGATTAAAGCTTAGTTGCTTTTGTTGTTACACCTATATGAGGTCATTATTTTGTCAGAAGTTTTTCTTCTCTAGTTAGAGATAAGTATGTGTGTACAGGATAACTGTGAGATCTAACAGAATATTAAGATGGAGCAACAACAACAACAACAACAACAAACCCAGTGTACTCCCACAAGTGGGGTCTGGGAAGAGTAGTGTGAACGCATATCTTACCCCTACCTAGAGGTTGTTTCCGGTAGACCCTCGGCTCGGGAAAGATAAAGGGAAGGGGAAATGACAAGCAAACCAATTAGAAAACCAAGCGAAAACACAAAACTAACACTAGGTAGTGCAATTAGAAAACCGAAGCGAAGGCAACAATTTAAGATGGATGTACAGACATACAATATTAAACAAGATTAGAAATGATGACATAGAACAGAAGGTGCAAGTAGCACTTAAGGATATTAAGATAGATGTATAGTCAAACAATAATATAAAAGATTAGAAATTATGACATAGAACAGAACGTGCAAGTAGCACATATAGCGGAAAGAGTGGGAAAGGTCGCTTGAGATATTATCATGTTATATGTAGACCTCAATGCACCAGGTCATAGTTGTGAAAAACATATTCAAGGTGCTACAAAAAGAAGAAGAAGTCAGACCTAAAAAATCACATAGAAGGATGTCATCTCAAAAGACCTGCAATACTTCATGAAATCCATGTGAACTTATCCAGAACGAAATACAATGAAAGCAAAGTATCCTTATAGGTAATACTCTAGTTGGAATTATGCTTAGTCGTTATTGGCACATTCACATTATCTGTATTTGAAAGGGGTTTTGCATGACAGTGTAAAGATATGTGCGAGATTTACAGAATCCTACTTTTAGATAATCCCTAAGTTCTCCTAAAGGATGAATTATCTAGTAAAGGAATAAAATGGCCATAAAGGATGGGAATGGATGTAGAGGATCCATAGAGCCGACAACAACTGGTTTGAGAGTCAGTTGTAGTTGGTATTTGTTGTAATGAAATAAACCTGAATAACACACAGTGAATAAAGAGGATTCATATATTTGACCCCATCTAAGTTAAAATTGAGGCGTAGTTGATGATATGTGATAAATCCACAAGTACAGCAAGCTAAGGAATGATCTTCCATGGACTCTGTAGCAAGTATTTTGGTCCAGTTACTATATATCTTAAGGTGGAAGTGGAAGAGTACAACAAAAATATGAACAAATAGATATGAATTTTAACTAATTCTCCAGAACTAACAAAGCTGAAAGGTACAGCTGAGTTGCAGAGAAAAGCCTCTACCATCTGCCAATGTCAAGCATGGGAAAGAAGCATTTGGGTACACTCTAGGAGTTAAAAGTGCCATAATAAACTTAAAGGTAAATCAATGACAAGTTGTTACAGCTAATGATGAGCTTTTCAGGTCAAAACTACCTTTCTTCAAATGGAAAGATGTGTGGGATAACAGTAATGATGGAGCCCATGCTCAAAGAGGTTGAGGCATCATCAACATTTGAAGTAGCTGATAAAACTTCATGAGTCCTAGCAGCTACAGCAATGGGTGGCCGATTATTTCTACCCGGAGAAAGCCACAAAGTAGGAGGGCAAAATTGGTGCCTGCAATCCCTTTCATATAATAAATGAAGGCATTTGATAGCAGAATCTGTCAGAAGTCTGCTTTTTGGACCAATACCGTGGGACATTGTATTG